>NC_091341.1:240000-297500 GCF_038502225.1 Cherax quadricarinatus
GCGTTGCCATGTTAACTTGTGTGTGCCTTGCCATGTTAACTTGTGTGTGCCTTGCCATGTTAACGTGTGTGCTTGCCATGTTAACTTGTGTGTGCCTTGCCATGTTAACTTGTATGTGCCTTGCCATGTTAACTTGTTTGTGCCTTGCCATGTTAACTTGTATGTGCCTTGCCATGTTAACTTGTGTGTGCCTTGCCATGTTAACTTGTGTGTGCCTTGCCATGTTAACTTGTGTGTGCCTTGCCATGTTAACTTTTATGTGCCTTGCCATGTTAACTTTTATGTGCCTTGCCATGTTAACTTGTGTGTGCCTTGCCATGTTAACTTGTGTGTGCCTTGCCATATAAACTTGTGTGTGCCTTGCCATGTTAACTTGTATGTGCCTTGCCATGTTAACTTGTATGTGCCTTGCCATGTTAACTTGTGTGTGCCTTGCCATGTTAACTTGTGTGTGCCTTGCCATGTTAACTTGTGTGTGCCTTGCCATGTTAACTTGTGTGTGCCTTGTCATGTTAACTTGTGTGTGCCTTATCATGTTAACTTGTATGTGCCTTGCCATGTTAACTTGTATGTGCCTTGCCATGTTAACTTGTGTGTACCTTGCCATGTTAACTTGTGTGTTCCTTGCTATGTTAACTTGTATGTGCCTTGCGATGTTAACTTGTCTGTGCCTTGCCATGTTAACTTGTATGTGCCTTGCCATGTTAACTTGTATGTGCCTTGCCATGTTAACTTGTGTGTGCCTTGCCATGTTATATTGTATGTGCCCTGCCATGTTAACTTGTGTGTGCCTTGCCATGTTAAATTGTATGTGCCTTGCCATGTTAACTTGTCTGTGCCTTGCCATGTTAACTTGTATGTGCCTTGCCATGTTAACTTGTGTGTGCCTTGCCATGTTAACTTGTATGTGCCTTGCCATGTTAACTTGTCTGTGCCTTGCCATCTTAACTTGTCTGTGCCTTGCCATGTTAACTTGTATGTGCCTTGCCATGTTAACTTGTCTGTGCCTTGCCCCATGTTAACTTGTATGTGCCTTGTCATGTTAACTTGTATGTGCCTTGCCATGTTAACTTGTCTGTGCCTTGCCATGTTAACTTGTATGTGCCTTGCCATGTTTACTTGTATGTGCCTTGCCATGTTAACGTGTCTGTGCCTTGCCATGTTAACTTGTATGTGCCTTGCCATGTTAACTTGTCTGTGCCTTGCCATGTTAGCTTATGTGTGCCTTGCCATGTTAACTTGTGTGTGCCTTGCCATGTTAACTTGTATGTGCCTTGCCATGTTTACTTGTATGTGCCTTGCCATGTTAGCTTATGTGTGCCTTGCCATGTTAACTTGTGTGTGCCTTGCCATGTTTACTTGTATGTGCCTTGCCATGTTTACTTGTATGTGCCTTGCCATGTTAACGTGTCTGTGCCTTGCCATGTTAACTTGTATGTGCCTTGCCATGTTAACGTGTCTGTGCCTTGCCATGTTAACTTGTATGTGCCTTGCCATGTTAACTTGTATGTGCCTTGCCATGTTTACTTGTATGTGCCTTGCCATGTTAACGTGTCTGTGCCTTGCCATGTTTACTTGTATGTGCCTTGCCATGTTAACGTGTCTGTGCCTTGCCATGTTTACTTGTCTGTGCCTTGCCATGTTAATCTGTATGTGCCTTGTCATGTTAACTTGTCTGTGCCTTGCCATGTTAGCTTATGTGTGCCTTGCCATGTTAACTTGTATGTGCCTTGCCATGTTAACTTGTGTGTGCCTTGCCATGTTAACATGTGTGTGCCTTGCCAAGTTAACTTGTCTGTGCCTTGCCATGTTAACTTGTCTGTGCCTTGCCATGTTAACTTGTCTGTGCCTTGCCATGTTAACTTGTCTGTGCCTTGCCATGTTAACTTGTCTGTGCCTTGCCATGTTAACTTGTGTGTGCCTGCCATGTTAACTTGTGTGTGCCTTGCTATGTTAACTTGTGTGTGCCTTGCCATGTTAACTTGTGTGTGCCTTGCCATTTTAGCCTGTGTGTGCCTTGCCATGTTAACTTGTCTGTGCCTTGCCATGTTAACTTGTGTGTGCCTTGCCTTGTTAACCTGTGTGTGCCTTGGTATGTTAACTTGTGTGTGCCTTGCCATGTTAATTTGTATGTGCCTTGACACGTTAACTTGTGTGTGCTTTGCCATGTTAACTTGTGTGTGCCTTGCCATGTTAACTTGTGTGTGCCTTGCAATGTTAACTTGTATGTGCTTTGTCATGTTAACTTGTATGTGCCTTGCCATGTTAACTTGTGTGTGCCTTGCAATGTTAACTTGTATGTGCCTTGCCATGTTAACTGGTGTTTGCCTTGCCATGTTAACTTGGATGTGCCTTGCCATGTTAACTGGTGTATACCTTGCCATGTTAACTTGTCTGTGCCTTTCCATGTTAACTTGTGTGTGCCTTGCTATGTTAACTTGTGTGTGCCTTGCCATGTTAACTTGTGTGTGCCTTGCCATGCTAACTTGTGTGTTCCTTGTCATGTTAACTTGTATGTGCCTTGCCATGTTAACTTGTGTGTGCCTTGCCATGTTAAATTGTCTGTGCCTTGCCATGTTAACTTGTCTGTGCCTTGCCATGTTAACTTTTGTATGCCTTGCCATGTTAACTTGTATGTGCCTTGCCATGTTAACTTGTATGTGCCTTGTCATGTTAACTTGTCTGTGCTTTGCCATGTTAACTTGTCTGTGTCTAGCCATGTTAACATGTCTGTGCCTTGCCATGTTAACTTGTATGTGCCTTGCCATGTTAACTTGTGTGTGCCTTGCCATGTAAATGTGTGTGTGCCTTGCCATGTAAACCTGTGTGTACCTTGCCATGTTTGTAGATGAATGGTTCAGAGAACCGACATGTTGATAAATTAGACACATGTGCAACTCTTGGGTATCTTTATTGAGGAAACGTTTCGCCACACAGTGGCTTCATCAGTCCAAACGTAGGAGAAACTTGAAGAACAGGAGGAGAATGAGGTAATCAGTCCCTCAACCTTGAGTCGATGTGTTCAGTCCATCAATCTTGAATAGAATACGGCACATCAGCGGAGAAGCAGCTTATAAACCGTATGGCAGGAGAGGTGCAGCAGTCATAGGTCGTGTCACATTTGTTCAATGTGGAAGTAGGTCGTGCCCAAGAATTAGGCAAGCGAAGAATTCCTAAGTATTAAGATCCCAAGAAGTTGCAGTGTCTGATAGGTTTGTAGATGAATGGTTCAGAGAACCGACGTGTTGATAAATTAGACACATGTGCAACTCTTGGGTATCTTTATTGAGGAAACGTTTCGCCACACAGTGGCTTCATCAGTCCATACACAGGAGAAACTTGAAGAACAGGAGGAGAATGAGGTAATCAGTCCCTCAACCTTGAGTCGATGTGTTCAGTCCATCAATCTTGATTGATGTAAACCTGTTTGTACCTTGCCATGTAAACGTGTGTACCTTGACATGTAAACGTGTGTACCTTGCCATGTAAACCTGTGTGTACCTTCCCATATAAACCTGTGTGTACCTTGCTATGTAAACCTGTGTGTACCTTGCCATGTAAACCTGTGTGTGCCTTGCCATGTAAACCTGTGTGTACCTTGCCATGTAAACCTGTGTGTACCTTGCCATGTAAACCTGTGTGTACCTTGCCATGTCAACCTGTGTGTACCTTGCCATGTAAACCTGTGTGTACCTTGCCATGTAAACCTGTGCGTACCTTGCCATGTAAACCTGTGTGTACCTTGCCATGTAAACCTGTGTGTACCTTGCCATGTAAACCTGTGTGTACCTTGCCATGTCAACCTGTGTGTACGTTTCCATGTAAACCTGTGTGTACCTTGCCATGTTAACCTGTGTATACCTTGCCATGTAAACCTGTGTGTATCTTGCCATGTAAACCTGTGTGTACCTTGCCATGTAAACCTGTGTGTACCTTGCCATGTAAACCTGTGTGTACCTTGCCATATAAACCTGTGTGTGCCTTGCCATGTAAACTTGTGTGTGCCTTGCCATGTAAACCTGTGTGTACCTTGCCATGTAAACCTGTGTGTACCTTGCCATGTAAACTTGTGTGCACCTTGCCATGTAAACCTGTGTGTATCTTTTAACCTGTGTGTACCTTGCCATGTAAACCTGTGTGTATCTTGCCATGTAAACTTGTGTGTATCTTGCCATTTAAACCTGTGTGTACCTTGGCATGTAAACCTGTGCGTATTTTGCCATGTAAACCTGTGTGTACCTTGCCATGTAAACCTGTGTGTACCTTGTCATGTAAACCTGTATGTACCTTGCATGTAAACCTGTGTGTACCTTTCCATGTAAACCTGTGTGTACCTTGCCATGTAAACCTGTGTGTACCTTGCTATGTAAACCTGTGTGTACCTTGCCATGTAAACCTGTGTGTACCTTGCCATGTAAACCTGTGTGTACCTTGCCATGTAAACCTGTGTGTACCTTGCCATGTAAATCTGTGTGTACCTTGCCATGTAAACCTGTGTGTACCTTGCCATGTAAACCTGTGTGTACCTTGCCATGTAAACCTGTGTGTAACTTGCCATGTAAACCTGTGTGTACCGTGCCATGTAAACCTGTGTGTACCTTGCCATGTAAACCTGTGTGTACCTTGCCATGTAAACCTGTGTGCACCTTGCCATGTAAACCTGTGTGTACCGTGCCATGTAAACCTGTGTGTACCTTGCCATGTAAACCTGTGTGTACCTTGCCATGTAAACCTATGTGTACCTTGCCATGTAAACCTGTGTGTACCTTGCCATGTAAACCTGTGTGTACCGTGCCATGTAAACCTGTGTGTACCTTGCCATGTAAACCTGTGTGTACCGTGCCATGTAAACCTGTGTGTACCTTGCTATGTAAACCTGTGTGTACCTTGCCATGTAAACCTGTGTGTACCGTGCCATGTAAACCTGTGTATACCTTGCTATGTAAACCTGTGTGTACCTTGCTATGTAAACCTGTGTGTACCTTGCCATGTAAACCTGTGTGTACCTTGCCATGTAAACCTGTGTGTACCTTGCTATGTAAACCTGTGTGTAACTTGCCATGTAAACCTGTGTGTACCTTGCCATGTAAACCTGTGTGTACCTTGCCATGTAAACCTGTGTGTACCTTGCCATGTAAACCTGTGTGTACCTTGCCATGTAAACCTGTGTGTACCTTGCCATGTAAACCTGTGTGTACCTTGCCATGTAAACCTGTGTGTACCTTGCCATGTAAACCTGTGTGTACCTTGCCATGTAAACCTGTGTGTACCTTGCCATGTAAACCTGTGTGTACCTTGCCATGTCAACCTGTGTGTACCTTGCCATGTAAACCTGTGTGTACCTTGCCATGTAAACCTGTGCGTACCTTGCCATATAAACCTGTGTGTACCTTGCCATGTAAACCTGTGTGTACCTTGCCATGTAAACCTGTGTGTACCTTGCCATGTCAACCTGTGTGTACGTTTCCATGTAAACCTGTGTGTACCTTGCCATGTTAACCTGTGTGTACCTTGCCATGTAAACTTGTGTGTATCTTGCCATGTAAACCTGTGTGTACCTTGCCATGTAAACCTGTGTGTACCTTGCCATGTAAACCTGTGTGTACCTTGCCATATAAACCTGTGTGTGCCTTGCCATGTAAACTTGTGTGTGCCTTGCCATGTAAACCTGTGTGTACCTTGCCATGTAAACCTGTGTGTACCTTGCCATGTAAACTTGTGTGCACCTTGCCATGTAAACCTGTGTGTATCTTTTAACCTGTGTGTACCTTGCCATGTAAACCTGTGTGTATCTTGCCATGTAAACTTGTGTGTATCTTGCCATGTAAACCTGTGTGTACCTAGGCATGTAAACCTGTGCGTATTTTGCCATGTAAACCTGTGTGTACCTTGCCATGTAAACCTGTGTGTACCTTGTCATGTAAACCTGTATGTACCTTGCATGTAAACCTGTGTGTACCTTTCCATGTAAACCTGTGTGTACCTTGCCATGTAAACCTGTGTGTACCTTGCTATGTAAACCTGTGTGTACCTTGCCATGTAAACCTGTGTGTACCTTGCCATGTAAATCTGTGTGTACCTTGCCATGTAAACCTGTGTGTACCTTGCCATGTAAACCTGTGTGTACCTTGCCATGTAAACCTGTGTGTAACTTGCCATGTAAGCCTGTGTGTAACTTGCCATGTAAACCTGTGTGTACCTTGCCATGTAAACCTGTGTGTACCTTGCCATGTAAACCTGTGTGTACCTTGCCATGTAAACCTGTGTGCACCTTGCCATGTAAACCTGTGTGTACCGTGCCATGTAAACCTGTGTGTACCTTGCCATGTAAACCTGTGTGTACCGTGCCATGTAAACCTGTGTGTACCTTGCCATGTAAACCTGTGTGTACCTTGCCATGTAAACCTGTGTGTAACTTGCCATGTAAACCTGTGTGTACCGTGCCATGTAAACCTGTGTGTACCTTGCCATGTAAACCTGTGTGTACCTTTGCCATGTAAAATTGTGTGTACCGTGCCATGTAAACCTGTGTGTACCGTGCCATGTAAACCTGTGTGTACCTTGCCATGTAAACCTGTGTGTACCTTGCCATGTAAACCTGTGTGTACCTTGCCATGTAAACCTGTGTGTACCTTGCCATGTAAACCTGTGTGTACCTTGCCATGTAAACCTGTGTGTACCTTGCCATGTAAACCTGTGTGTACCTTGCCATGTAAACCTGTGTGTACCGTGCCATGTAAACCTTGCTGTTCCAGCCTCTTAACTTAAAAATGTTTTAAAATTGTTTAAACTAGGAATGTCAGTCGTGTAAATATATGATTTAAAAAAGTTGAAGAAACAGATGAAACTTGGAATGAGAGAGAAAGTAACATGCGAATGAGAAATGAGAAAATCCTAATATTGGAAAATGAAAAATAAAATGAGAAATGTAAGAAATTGAGAGAAAAACGAGATGAAGACAAATCAGCCTAAGCCGATTTGTCTTTATCTCTTCCTTTTTGTCTTTCTCCATTTCTTGCATTTCTCATTTTATCTTTTATTTTCCATGTTAGGATTTTCTCATTTCTTATTTGCATGTTTCTTTCTCATTCCAACTTTCATCAGTTTTTCCTTCTTTTTCAAATCATATATTTCCTCATGATCTACACCTCTCATCTTTCATAACTAGTTTTCTGTCTCACCTGCATCTCTCCGCTCTTCTCAGTCTCATTTTCTCTAGTATCAAACTCTCACTAGTTTCACTGCTCTTCCTTGCGGTCCTTAATTTCGCTTATGTTGTGCCTCTCCGCTGTCTTTGAAACAATATTTGCAGACTTCAGTTCACTAATTAAATACGTCTGCAGTTGCTCATGCACACCACCCGTGATGTCCATACTATAAAAACTGACTAGCCAGTTAGTGGCATCCACTTCCGGTATGCTAGTTATGTAGGGAATGAGAGCTTTCCTTCCCTTTTTAATGCCTCTGGAATTTTACCTAGTAAAACACACGAACTCGGTATTCCCTTCAAGGAATACCGAGTTCGCATGTTGGCGGTGGTCTGTATTTTTTACCTCTGTGAACAAGAAACTCGGTGGTTCCGGCCCAGGTGCTGCATGTGTCGGCAGGTTTTCCATTTTTTTCGTATTTGTGTTTATGTCAGATACGTATTTTGTACGGCAGGCAGAGGTGATAAAAACTATTTCGATACTTCACTCTATGTTCATTTAGTGGATTTCGAAACATTGATTATCTCTGGTTTTTCATAATGAACCTCCTAAGAGGTGGGCAAATTCGATTTTGTGTATGTTTAGAAATATTTCGGATATTTTTTTCAATTTCCTGGGCGGCTTTTTGATCCCTTTATGCATGTTCCGTCTGGTAGGAATATTTTGGATTCTGCTCTCGATCGGTAATCTCTTATCTCGTAACATTTATTGTTTTTAAGCAATTCAGTAACTCTTCTGCACATTCTTCTAATGTTCTCCCTCAACATTTTATCTTATATAGGAGGAATATATTTGATAAAAAAATGTATTTAGCGTTTCTATGTACTGGTGAGGCTGTTTAACGGTCTACCTGGAGGGCATTCCAGGGATCAACGCCCCCGCGGCCCGGTCCACGACCAGGCCTCCCGGTGGATCAGGGCCTGATCAACGAGGCTGTTACTGCTGGCCGCACGCAATCCAACGTACGAACCACAGCCCGGCTGATCCGGCACCGTCTTTAGGTATCTGTCCAGCTCCCTCTTGAAGACAATCAGGGGTCTTCCCATAATGCCCCTTATTGCTGGTGGGAGGCTGTTGAACAGTCTTGGACCCTGGACACTTATTGCGTTTTCTCTTAGTGTACCAGTGACGCCCCAACTTTTCACTGGGGGTATGTTGCATCGTCTGCCAAGTCTTTTGCTTTCGTATGGAGTGATTGCTGTGTGCATATTAGGGACCAGTCCCTCCAGAATCTTCCAGGTGTAGATTATGATGTATCTCTCTCTTGCCTGCGCTCTAGTGAGTACAAGTCAAGTGCTTCCAAGCGTTCCCAGTAGTTAAGGAGTTTGATGGAACTTATACGTGCAGTAAAGGTTCTCTGTGCATTCTCTAGCTCTGCAATTTCACCTGCCTTGAATGGGGATGTTAATGTACAGCAGTATTCCAGCCTAGAAAGAATAAGTGATTTAAAAAGGATCATCATTGGCTTAGTATCTCTTGTCCTGAATGTTCTCAGTATCCATCCTATCAGTTTCCTCGCAGATGTGATAGTGGCATTGTTGTGGTCCTTGAAGGTGAGATCTTCGGACATTACCACACCCAGGTCCTTCACATTACTTTTCCGCTCTATTGTGGTGCTCAGAACTGTTTCTTAGAGAGTTTCTGACAGCTCTTTGTTTATTATGTACTGTTGAGGCTGTTTAACGGTGCTCAGAACTGTTTCTTAGAGTTTCTGACAGCTCTTTGTTTATTATGTACTGTTGAGGCTGTTTAACGGTGCTCAGAACTGTTTCTTAGAGTTTCTGACAGCTCTTTGTTTATTATGTACTGGTCAATTATCAAATTGCCGACTTTAAATTTTATGAAAATACTTCACGTTGGCTGTTTCTGGGGGTTTACTGCCACTGAATTTATGCTTCTTCGCATATTGATGAGGTTGTGATCAGTGTATATTATATTTCATATTATTATGTCATGATGATTAAGTCTAGTGTATTTTCATTTCTAGTAGGTTCTGTTATATGTTGGCTCAAAGCAAACTTTTTCACAGAGCTCCAGTGGCTATCTGACATGCCTGGTGGGCTAGTTTTCCAAGTACTGTTTCTAGTACACCGCAGCTCTTTAACATCTTCCATTTCATATTTAGAAATCTGAAATTTTCAAGGAGGATAATAATTGGTGTAGGATTTTCAAGATTTTCATGGCAGGTATTTGTCTTCTTTATCTGTTCGTGAAGTCCTCAGTCATTGCTGACTGGATGGTTTTTATACAAAGATAATTACCAGATTCCCGTTCTCCACTTAATACCTAATATTTCTACTGTATCATTTGACGAATTCATCATTTCTGTAAAACAAAATTAGTCACGTAGAGTCCTACTTCTCTCTATAATTTATTTACTCATATCTGTGTACTATAGTTTTACGTCAGCACCTCTCTGTCCAAAACATGTCTTGTATGTATTTACCTGGA
Source organism: Cherax quadricarinatus (assembly GCF_038502225.1). Lineage (NCBI taxonomy): Eukaryota > Metazoa > Arthropoda > Malacostraca > Decapoda > Parastacidae > Cherax > Cherax quadricarinatus. The sequence continues at coordinate 249,660 of NC_091341.1, forward strand.
GTTTACCTGGAGAAGGTTTCGGGGGTCAACGCCCCAGCGGCCCGGTCTGAGACCAGGCCTCGTGGTGTAACAGGGTCTGATCAACCAGGCTGTTACTGCTGGCCTCACATAGACCGACATACGAACCACAGCCCGGCTGATTTAGATAAACACAGCTCCCAACATTGCATTTGCTTCTGCGAGGAGTCTGCTTATATAGTTAACTTTATTTTTTATCTGTTTCTAAACTCTGAATGCTTACAAATGGAAGGAAGATTTTTCGATTTGGAAGTGGAAGGTACTTCCAGCACCCCACCAACACCGCCATTCATCCTCCATCACTCATCCCTATCCGGTTACTCTACCAACACTCATTCGTCACTTCACTACTCATCATCCACCACTCTTCGCTAAGTTTTCAAAATGTTTCGTAAGAGTCATTAATTATGACAAGTTGGTGGGGGACGGAAGCGGTCAGCGCACACCTTTCCCACCCGTAGAGGCCGAAAAACTTGTGAAATGTTGAGATTGTCTAGGGAGCACAGCGTTTTGCGACTGTCTGGGACGTACAGTGTATCGTGACTGAGAGAGACAGTGTATTGTGATTGAGACAGACAATGTGTTGCGACAGGAACAGTGTGTTACAACTGAGAGACCGAGTGTGTTGTGACTGAGGGATATAGTGTGTTGTGACTGAGCGCCGTACTGTGCTGTGACTGAGACAGTGTGTTGTGACTGAGGGCCATACTGTGTTGTGACTGAGACAGTGTGGTGTGACTGAGGGCCATACTGTGCTGTGACTGAGACAGTGTGTTGTGACTGAGGGCCATACTGTGTTGTGACTGAGACAGTGTGGTGTGACTGAGGGCCATACTGTGTTGTGACTGAGACAGTGTGGTGTGACTGAGGGCCATACTGTGCTGTGACTGAGACAGTGTGTTGTGACTGAGGGCCATACTGTGTTGTGACTGAGACAGTGTGGTGTGACTGAGGGCCATACTGTGCTGTGACTGAGACAGTGTGTTGTGACTGAGGGCCATACTGTGTTGTGACTGAGACAGTGTGGTGTGACTGAGGGCCATACTGTGCTGTGACTGAGACAGTGTGTTGTGACTGAGGGATATAATGTGTTATGACTGAGGGACATAGTGTGTTGTGACTGAGCGCCGTACTGTGCTGTGACTGTGAGACTGTGTTGTGACTGAGGGCCATACTGTGCTGTGACTGAGAGACAGTGTGTTGTGGCTGAGGGACATACTGTGCTGTGACTGAGAGACAGTGTGTTGTGGCTGAGGGACATACTGTGCTGTGACTGTGAGACTGTGTTGTGACTGAGGGCCATACTGTGCTGTGACTGAGAGACAGTGTGTTGTGTGACTGAGAAACAGTGTATTGTGACTGAGGGACATACTGTGCTGTGACTGTGAGACTGTGTTGTGACTGAGGGCCATACTGTGCTGTGACTGAGAGAGACGGTGTGCTGTGACTGAGAGAGACGGTGTGCTGTGACTGAGAGAGTTTTTTGTGACCAACGGACACATCTGGTGGAGCTTTGTCAGGAAATAGAAGAGTATATACTGACAGGGGTCTCAGTCAGATGATAACTCGTTATGGGGTGATCAACGCTTTCACCCCATTTCTGAAAAAATGATCACTACGTGGTAGATTTCTAAGATGTTTCAGAAACTCTCTGAAGAACTCATTATTATAATAATATTACGTCCGTGGGAGAAATTCTAAACTTGTAAGGGCTATACAGCCCCTGGAGAATAAGAGGCAATCAAGTTCGATTGAAGGAAGGGAATGATAGGCTCTGTTCCTTGGATCAGGAGCATCGACGTCCATTTTGAGAGGTAGTTTCTTTATAAAGGTTCGCAAGAAAGAAGCTCTTTGTATCAGTTCTCTGCACATTGAAAAAAAAGTTTTCCTTCTCAACAGTCAAGTTGGCCTGAATATCTGTAAAGTATTGACATAGGATAACAGTAGTCACCTAGCAACCAGCACACTCATCAAAGACCTCACCGGGAGTAAAATAAGAGAACTTTGAACCAGTCAACACAGGGGTTTACACAATCCCTTGTGGAGGCTGTAACAACATATGTTGGGCAAACAACATGAAACTCAAAAACACGTCTAAGCTTACACATCTACACATACATATGTGACATCTTGAAAAACCCATGTGTACAGCACCGAAATACTACCAGCCACTTAATTAACTGGAGCGGACACATGCAGATGAAAATGCGTTGAAGCATCGTTAATCTCTATTTCAGACATAATTACACAAAAGATAAAGCTTCAGTTTCGAAATGTTAGCATGAATCCCCCTGGAAATGATAAGCCTCACCGTCACCAGACACAGTATCATCTACTACTGCATCTATCATGGGCCAGTAGGCCTACTGCACTGCTTATATTTTTACTTCTTAACATAGCCCCCACCTCCTGCACCTCACCATTTATTTATTTATTTATTTATTTATTAATTTGAGCATACATACAGAGGTACAAAAAATACAGATAAGAGCAGCATGCCAAAGCCACTTATATGCATAGCATTACGGGCTGGCTTAAAATTAACTTAAGATTAACTAAGCAATGATGAAGTCAGTGATAAAACATTAATGTAAACAGATAACTATAAAGCACAAATGAGTATTACAAAGACAGGTCATATGGTTGCATGCATTGCTGTACATTCAGTAGAATGGAGTATTCTGTTAGGTAGTGTATTTAAAAAAATAATAAAGTTAGATTGGGTTTTAGGTTTAACATTTATGTGATATAATTGTGAGAAACATTTAAGATATACAATTTATAAGGTTCAGTTATTCAGTATTTATTTGGTTTTGGGTGAGTAAGTGATCTTTGAGAAGAGACTTGAATTTATAAACAGGTAGTGTTTCTTTTATATTTACAGGTAATGAATTCCAGATTTTAGGGCCTTTTATGTGCATTGAGTTTTTGCATAGTGTGAGATGGACACGAGGAACATCAAAGAGTGATCTGTGCCTTGTGTTATGGTCATGTGTTCTGTTGAGGTTGGCAAGGAGATGTTTGAGGGGAGGGTTAATATCAGAGTTAAGTGTTCTATGTATGTAATAGGTGCAGTAATAAGTATGGATGTTTTGTATGGTGAGTAGGTTTAGTGTTTTGAATATTGGTGGAGTGTGCTGCCTGTAGTGAGAATTTGTTATCATTCTAACTGCAGCCTTTTGTTGGGTAATTAGTGGTCTGAGATGGTTAATTGTTGTTGAGCCCCATGCACAAATTCCATAGGTGAGATAGGGGTAAATAAGAGAGTGATATAGGGCCAGGAGGGCTGACTGCGGAGCATAGTACCGTATCTTCGATAGTATGCCTACAGTCTTGGAAATTTTCTTAGAAATTTGTTGTATATGTGTATGAAATTTGAGTCTATTATCAAGGTGGATTCCTAAGAATTTTCCCTCTGTTAGCTTTGTGATAGGTGATCCATTTATCATTATGTTAAGAGGGACATCTGTAGCTCTGTTACCAAACTGAATGAAGTAGGTTTTGTCAATGTTTAGTGTAAGTTTGTTAGTCCTCATCCAGGTAGATATTTTCTGTAATTCGGTATTTACAGTATTGGCTAGCGTGACTGGGCTCGGGTGAGAGAAGACGTATGTAGTGTCATCTGCAAATAGTGTGGGTTTGAGTAATTGCGAAGCCATGATCCCTTATATAGCCTATGTGTCCTTGTATTGTTTGTACTGGCTTCATAAAACTGCTATAGAGCTAAACATAGCCATAATCTCTGTTTCATTGTTTCTGTGTACTTTTACCTAACACATTATTGATAATTTTACCAATATTTATGCGATATATGTTGCCTTCTGCTGCAGTGTTTGATGCCGGCAGTGGTCGACGGGAGAGCAGAGTGGGGAGAAAGCATTCTACTATAATAACTTTGTCTCAACCATCTATGCGATAGTCCTTAATCAAAACAGAAGTAGATAGTGTTGACTCTAGAGCCTTCTACTATCTGCCTTCGCCATGTACTTTCTCCCTCCCTCTCTTTTTTCTCCTCTTTCCCTTCCTGCCTTTCTCCCCCTCTCTCCTCTTCCGTCTCCCCCTTTCCCCCGTCTTCCTTTCTCCCACTCTCTCTCCCTGCCCCTTCTTTCTCCCTGCTATCTCTCTCCTGTCTCTCCCTGTTATCTGCTTGCTCGACTGCTTCATTAGGGAGGGTGGTAGTTGGCGGTTGTTATGAGGCTCATCACAACACCTGCAGTGCCTGCCACTCCCTCCTTCCTCGAATTGATTGCTGTTTGTATCTGTCACAGACTAGTTCTCTGCTAGGAGAGAGAGGGAGAGAGAGAGAGAGAGAGAGAGAGAGAGAGAGAGAGAGAGAGAGAGAGAGAGAGAGAGAGAGAGACAGAGAGACAGAGAGAGAGAGAGAGAAAGATAGAGAGAGGGGTACATAATCATCAGGCTCAGCTGCAACCTAATTATCAAAGTCAGCAGCAAAACATACAAAGACATCAGTTGTTGAATCAACAGCGAAACAATAGAGGTGCTCCGAGCAGAAGACCACCTTCTCAAACACTGAGACAGTGCTCCAGCTGTTACTGAGCGGGGCACACTGCTGACAACTACCTGCGAGACATCAAGCGTAATTACTGTGAAAAAATATAGAGGAGCGTTGTCGAAACATAAACAAACTGGGAAAACAGTATCACCGGTTCCTTAGATTTAATTTCTGAACAAACCAACAGGATCTCAGATTTGACGAACACTCATATACGTCACACACCCAGCTATTCCTGTATCATCTCCGTAGGTGGTCTTGTACCTTATAAATGCTCACAGAGTTACATCCCAGTGTGCTACCTGCCTCAAGAGCAATTACCTTACATACCTAGTGTGTGCTAATATTAGAAGCTTCATTACCAATGTCCTGACATGATCACTATTGTTGAGACGTTTTGGAAGACGGGATTCCAGATATTATTATATTATAATTATGGGGGAGAGCTAAACCCATAGGGTTATACAGCGCATGTGGGGGGGATGGAAGGTATTCAGGCTCAATTCAAGGAACCGGAGCATAGATTCAGTTCCCTAGATCAAGAGCCCCTCACCAGCGTCAAGAAACCTCCCTTGAGGGAACGGGATTCCAGAGAATTTAGCTAAAGTTGCTGGGCTACACCTCATGGATGCAGCGAGACAGGCACGTGTGTTTTACTAAAAGTATACACGCCCAGCTCACTGATGTTGTCACTCCTAATTACCTTCAGATGGTGATCTTCAGGTTATGCATAACGCCTAGCGACTCGCTATTTGCGTGTACAATGTACAGACGTCAATGGCAGCAAATAGACTCAGTTAACTTCCTGACAGGAAATTTAGACTTCCTTCTATTTCAACACAACTGCAAACATTAAAATTGCTAACTTGAGCTATTCACAGTGTTTGACATGAAAACGTAGATTTTTCTACCTATATGTGTGGCTCATCCCTCGACCGCGTATGGCAGTCACTTGCAAACCGTTTGTTCATGTTGACTCGTCTGTTCACAACGCTCTTTTTACACCACTGAAGATGCTAACAGAATGAGGCGAAGAAAAATCTCGCATAACTTTACTGCAGGAGAAAGGTAACTGGCTGATCTTTGCTTGAAGCTGCCGCATCTGAATGGAATAGACTTCTCCACGGTGATGTTAACAACCATATCGTCAATCTCCAACACCTCATTATCGAGGCTTTCAGTTCAGCCACCCCTGCTAGTACATGTGGAACTACTGATATGCCACTACCTATACATACGCCTACACCTGAATATGGGGATGAGCATGTTATTTTTCCCAATACACACATCTACAGTCAGACGAACACCACACTTGTAGCCCCCCTGGAAGCTGGAGATAAGTCAGATGTACAGGACCTACCTACAATGAATGATGAGGCAGTCTTGCCACAGGCACCATCAGAGAACACTAGTGTAACCATGGTACCTGTTAAGGTGATAGGTGTTACAGAAAGAACTACCTCAGAAGTGCCTTCCTCTGGAGAGGCATTGGATTCGCCTGACCTTCCTCAAATTATAACAAATTTGCAGGAAAAAATAAAGCATCTTGAACAGATGCTGACAAGCTTAATAAATATATGTAGTCAGGATGATGCTCCTGAGTACGGTAATGAGATCAAAAGTGCAGCAATCTCCGTTCAATTTTAAGCAGTTTGTAAGAAAGAAGCCCGTGACTCTTGGCTTCATAAGTTGCCTTGGAACTGGCTGCCAATATGCCGAGAAATGCTTTAACAGAAAGGTCCTGAAGATAAAGACTTACAAACTATGCTATTTGCTTTTAAGTGTCTGCACACTGTAGCCAAAGCATAATAGTCTTACCATCTTAGGAGCAAGAGATTGCAATAACTCACTACAATGGATACATTACAAATCTTTTCATGGAACATTGCTTCCATCAGGAAGCAGTTGCCTGACTTACATCATATTAGTGCAACCAAGAATATTGATGTCATCTGTTTGCAGGAATGTAGACTGAAAGATGGAGCAGCTCCACCAAAGTTGCCTGGATATGCAGCTTATAACTTAAGGTCAACCAACTGTTGTGTGATGTATGTCAGAAAGAACTTGCCACATTCACTGCTTGCCCTGCAGAGTCGAGTAAACATGCAGTATCATGGTGTCAAAGTATATGCAGGCGATTTTTCCCTAAACAATCTTCATGGCCCAGCGAACCAGCTTCGACCTGATGCCTTACAGATCGTATCAATAGTGAACCTACGCTCATTCTTGGAGACTTAATGCCAGACATAAGAATATTGGTGGGTCTATAACAAACACCAATGGAACTAAACTAGTGAAATTGCTAAATGAGCATGATAATGTTCGAATTGTGGGCACTACTGAGCCTACTCACATATATGGTGGCATACTAGATCTGTGCCTTGGATTTAATACCTCATATACGATGCATGACTCTGTCATAGTTGATGATTTTCTATCTGATCACTTCCCTAGACTCACAACTGTCAATCTTGATTACAGCTCCAGTAATCAAGGAGCTAAATACAGAAGGAGGAAACTTATTCTCAACCCAGAGCCCAGAAACAGCTTTATTAACCACTTGGATCAATGGTATAAGAATTACGAGCCCATTGACACACAACAATTCAATGATGATTTAGTTGCCACTATTGAGACTGTCCTCACAGATCAAGTGGGCAGGAAAAGAAAACATAGACCTTCCACTATAACTGACAATAAAAACCAATGTGAATACTATAATGATCCACAGCTACGCAATCTAACACATGCAGCAGCTAGGAGGATTGGTAAAGCATATCGTGAATGTAGAACCCCAGACCTGCTCAGAACGTTCCAAGCTGCACTAACAAATGCAAGGAATAGAAAGCAAGAACTTAAGCAACAGGAATGGGAACAATTTGTTAGTGGATTAAATAGGTCCACCCCGTTAAGTTTGGCTTGGAAAGGTATAAATAAAATAACCAGGAAAAAGACTGGCAATGTTGCTCATCCCTTCCCTCTTGAAAAAGCAAATGACCTCATAAATGAGTGGTCCAAAACATCCAGGCATGAAAACCTTCCATCTCATATTAAAACAAATTTAGAGAGTACTTCTGAAGAAATGTTGAAACTGATTAATTTTATGAGCCAAAATATTGATGAGAGCGACTGCCTCTTCACCGAGTATGAATTAAATAATGCATTAACTAAAGGTCGATCAACTGCTCCTGGAGAGGATGGTATAACCCATGATATTCTCAGAACTCTAAGGCAAGTGCCTAATAACCCTTTGTTGGCACTGTATAATCTCAGTTACATTGAGGGACTTCTTCCTACTTCCTGGACCAGTAGTCTCATTGTGCCTATCCCTAAGCCCCAACAGCCTGATACATTTAGACCGATCTCCTTAACCAGTTGTCTTTGTAAAACTTTTGAAAGAATGATACTTAACAGACTGTACCACAGAATCAGACATCAACTTTCCCCCTACCTCTATGGGTTCATGAAAGGTAAAAGTGTGCAGAACTGTATTTCCACCTTTCTCACTGCACACACATCTACTAGTTTTACCACATTTCTTGATCTAAAATCTGCATATCATGTCGCGAACACTACCGTTATACTACATGAACTAGCTAAAATGAATATTGGTGGTAGCCTGTTCTGCTGGATAATAGGATACCTGTCAAATAGAGTATCCTCTGTCCTCTACCAAGGCTTTAGAAGTGAGTCTAAAGAAATGTCGACTAGGTACACCGCAGGGAGGAGTTCTCAGTCCCATGCTATTTAATATTCTGATTAATGCTCTCCTAAATGCTCTACCTGCCTCACCTAAACATATAGCTATAAGGTATGCTGATGACATCATGATCCATACAACAGGGAATAAGAAGATGAGTACCATTCTTAATGAAGTTCAATCGATTTGTAATCGACTAAGTCTCATAATATCATCCTCTAAAACAAAGATATTAACAAGCAAACGACATCCCCCACCCATTTACTTGCAGGGTGAAAACATTAGCTAAGTTAAAACTTACAGATATCTTGTAGATGCACCCTTTAACAAATCCACTATACCACAACTAAACAAGAAATGCAAAGATAGGCTAAATGCTCTCAAAGCTGTTGTTGGCTACAACCCCAACTATGGTGCTAATGTGAGAATCGTGAGAATGATGTACATAGCCTATGTTAGGTCCTTAATTGATTATGCTGACCCCATGTTGATATTAGCTAGAGAAAGTTCCCTCCGATCTTTGGAGTTAATGCAGAATGAAGCTCTCAGAATTATTCTTGGTTGTCCCAAATCTACAAAGGTTCTTAATATGAGGAAGGAGCTAGGTATTTCTAATATCAGTGATAGGATTCTTGAAATTAACACTGTATTTGGTATTAGAATGTTAAGAAATGATCCAGACACTGTCACAATGAACCTTAGTAAGTGTCTAGAATTAAATACACACAGATCTAAATGGATTGTGAAAACGTGCAATTGCATTAAGTTTTATAACCTGCATGAACTGTATCACTGTAGACAACAAGAGCATTTCACCCCTCCATGGAAGATGTGTTCATTTAATATCACATACCTGCAAGTCCCTCCCAAGAAGCTCAATGCTAGTAATCCCTTCCTTAAATCACTTGTTAAAGCACCTGCTCAAGAAGAAATTTCTCGCCTAGCTGGTAGTAATAAGTTATCACAAGTAATATACACTGATGGATCTAAACAGGAGTCTTCTGGCAGGGCTGCATCTGCTCTTGTTGCCACTTCCCTAGTTAAGAACGATCATAAACTTGTTGAACTAGGCATAAGAATTAACAACTGGGCGTCTACATTGCAAACTGAACTGTTTGCAATCCTAATGGCGCTAAAGCTAATCTATGAGACTGAGCTTGACTCTATCATCATTACTGATTCTATGTCATCACTGAAGGCTCTTAAATCATATAATGACTCCAACAACATGCTCATTGGAGAAGCCACGTATAGATACTCAAAAATCAGGGACAAAGGAATTAATGTACAATTGCTGTGGATCCCATCACACATTGGATTAATCCTTCATGATAAAGTTGATATGTTAGCCAAGAAGAGTACCCAGAAGGAGAATGTAGAATATAACTTTGGTATATGTGTGTCTAGCATTTGGAATAATATTAGGAGAGAAGTAAATAATGAAAATGATTGTTATAGGAATGCAGTTAGAAGCCTGAGTAGATCTATAACCCACTATGATAACATGAACATAGATAAGTATGTTTATGGAGGAACGTATAATGTGAACAGACTGACTGATGTTGTAGTGGCCAGGCTTAAGCTTGGTTACAAGTACTTCTGGCAGTTTGGGAGACACACAGATGATGATCAAACTAAGTGTAAATTATGTGATCAGGCATATGGTCACTGTCTTGAACACTATGTGCTTAATTGTCCACTTATTGAGGAATAGAGATAGACAATATAATAACCTATGTGACATGTCAAGATATCTTATTAATGAAAATAAGATACCAGATATACTAAGCAAATTTCCTAAATTTGCTTGTAATAGATAATTGAACAATAGATATGTAGATATAAATCCATATGTATTCCTGTTAACCCTTTGGGGCCTAGTTCCTAGGCCTTTTGTGTATCCATATGCTCTTGCGCTACCGTCCACAGGATGGATATGATATGGGGTGCACAATAAACTAGCCACTTCGGTGCCAAAATCTAAATCCTTGGCTGGTTATCGGTGCCGGGAGGCCGCTGCTATCAGCGGTGGTGAAAGAAGCGTCCCGGGACTATTTTAAGCCTCCACTGGTAAGCCTGTCGGCGAATGTAAGAAGTCCAAAAACTGGACCATCTCAGAATGAAAGGCTAACAAAAAAAGAAAACTAGCATCAGGAAGATTGGGCTCCAAAACCTATTGGTCCATAGCCGCAGACCGTGAAGGATATTCACCTGATGAAACCATTCCACCTCTAAATCCACAGGGTGGAATTGTCGCTTCCAGGAGTCTAGAAAAAGCTGACCTTGCTGACCATTTTGCTCACAAGATGCAAGTCCCTGGTCTAGTTAGGGAATCTCCTATGCTAGCCGAATGAACTGTGGCAAAGTTGTCGGAGGTGACAGTAAGACAGGATGATGTTTATCTCATTAAATTTCTGGATCAAGAAAAAATGCCGTGGGCTCAAATTAGGTGAACTTAAGATAGCTGAGTAGATGTGCTGATCAGTTAGCATCACCTCTCATTATCTATCAACTCCACCTTTAAGTCCTATTGCTTTGATAAAGCCACTGGATAATAATAATACCTTCTACAAGTACATGTACAAGGTATACAGTCCTAACTGACATCAATGACGTACTACTATACAGAAAGCTGCTTGTTGTGCAGAGCATTTCGGGCAAATTAAGTCAGTTTTGTCCCAGGATGCGACCCACACCAGTCCACTAACTCCCAGGTACCCATTTTACTGATGGGGAACATAGACAACCGGTGTAAAGGAAGACGCCCAATGTTTCTACCCTCGCCGGGAGTCGAACCTGGACACTCGTCGTGTGAAGCGAGAGCTTTAGCCACCAGGCCACGGGGCACGAAACTACTACACAATAAAGATAACTATAAGTTACGTGTCCAATTCATCACAAAAAAGAGCCGCGCGATAATTAATTACAGATCAGTGTGTCACTCCTGTCAGTCTCTGGTAAAATTCTTGAGAAAATCATACTGCCAACAACTACATAATGTGACTATCACTCTTCTTTGTGACCGTCAATGACGTCAGAAAAAGCCAGTCTACCGCCGAAATTGTATTAGAGACAGTTTTGTTCTGAAATTTTTTTCATATATCACACATTCTACCAGAACTTTTGCACATGATTTATCACACTTTCTGAAGCAGAATGAACGCCAACTACATCTGTTACTTGATAACTAAGGCGGTATGAAGCCTTGAGAGTATTTTTATTGTTACGCACAATTTTACAAAACACACTTTTCTTCTTATGGAACTTGACTGATTTTCTTTTGAAATACCACTTTTATCTTTCATGTCAGTGTTTGCTTATAATATATCTTCGTAATATGGCAGGATTCAGACAACAGTTACTCAACACTTGTTCACATCCAACACAGTTAATTTGACTCGTCTTTATTAGCGGTCTCTGATAACCTAAGTTGATACAGTCCGTATAATACTCGTGCTGGAACTTAGTCTTATGTGTTTTTGGCATTAGTTTAGATGGCCTCTTCAAACATGACGAAGTAGATCCATCAGCATTAGCACTAGGATTAGTTTGTCTTTTATCGTTTTCACCTTCTTCAGTCCTCACTAAGTTTCCCAGTTTGTAGACAACGATCCAGTTTAAGGTCGTGGTATTTTTGTATTATTTATATGTAGTTTGTACCCACCAGCAACAAAAGACTAAAATAACGATACCAGAAATAATAACTAAATTTATTTTGGTCATTGAGCGATCCGAGAAAAGTATCCCTTTAGTAAAGAAGCCTAGCGAAAATATTATTGCAAGGTGCAGCATGAATTTCTAATGCAGTTAAGTATTAGCATTGAAGATTTGAAGTGAATCAGATTTGGTATTCACAAGTTATCACATGGATACTAATATTTCAATTTCTTCAATAAATATGGCAAATTAGGACATCCAGTCTGAAACTAATTCAAATTTTCCAGTAAGAAACACCTCTACGTGCCTATAGTTCTGCTTCTATGTATTGCATTGCAGGTGGTTAGGTGAGGCAAGATTTGTCAGGAAACAGGACAGTTGTTACCTGACGCGGGTCTCAGTTATTTGATGACCCGCCTCGGGAACTTTTCATCTGACCGAGGCCTTCCGCTGTCTTACCGGTCCACCCCATTAAAAATTACGGTTATTGTAGTATATTACTGCAGGCGGGATTGATCATCCATATGTTCTGAGCAGCTTATTAGGAAAACTAGGATACTGGTGACCACCGCAGAGAGTTTAGCTAAATGGTCAAGTGCGGTCATACCGTTAAGCTCTTGGGAGTTAGCGTGGGCTGTTACTCATACCATGGCTTGTTGTAGTGCTTTAGAATCCCAGGTTCATGTGAAGGAGATTCTACTTCTTCAGGAGGAAAATAGGAAGCTGAAGCTTCGCATAGATGAGTTTGGGAGTGAGTGTGAGAAGGATTTAGCTGGTAAGGTAAGAATGGTCACCAGCAGTGATAGTGGCAGCCGCTTTATTAAACTGGTGTGAGGTGCCCTCCCGCGACACCTTCTTCAAACAATATGGGGTAAGGTGCCCTCGCACAAGACCTTCAAACAACCTGGGGTGAGGTGCCCTCCAACCAGACCTTCTTCAAACAACCTGTTAAGTAGCAAGTGGTTCACAGTTCAGGAAGAAGGAAGATGAGGAGAGTAAATAGAGAAGATGTGAAGGTAGGAAATCGATTCTCTGTTCTCCAAGACGAGCGTACTTCAGTGGTTAGTGAGGTTGAAGGTACCACTGATTTCCCTGCTAGTCAAGGTAAGAATATTTTAATAGTAGGCGATTCTCAGGTAAGATATATGGACCGTGCATTTTGTAACAGAGACAGAAAGGTCAGACAGAGAGTGTGTCTTCCTGGAGCTGGTGTTGGCGACATAGTCAGCAGGTTGGATAATATTATGGCAGGTAATGGGAACAAGCCCATTATCTGTCTTAGTGCTGGGGGTAATGACATTGGGAAGGGCAGGAGAGAGGAGCTGCTGGATAAGTACAGGTCAGCCATAGAAGTAGTTAGGTCTAAGGGAGGGATCCCAGTCATATGTAGCATCTTGCCTAGAAAGGGAGTGGGCAATGAATGGATGTCTAGGGCAATTGGTATAAATTGCTGGCTAGACAGGTACTGCAAGGAACTTGCAATCCCATTCATTGATAACTGGGACCTATTCTTTGGCAAACGTGATATGTATGCAAGGAATGGGGTTCATCTCTCTGGGGATGGAGTGGTTGCATTAGCCAATTCAGTTGAGAGGGTAATTGATGACTTGTCTAGGAATTTAAACTGATAGATTATAGAGGTATGGGTGTTTGTGGGAAACATCAGGCTGCAGCATTAGGGTTAAAAACAGCAGTTATTACCGGGATACCTCAGGGATATGTTTAAAAGATAATATTCAAAATAAAGTTGCTAGTAATGGCAAATCAATTGATCAACAAACAAAGAGAGATAGTAGAGGGCAACGAGTGACTAGCTCTCTTAAGGTTTATTATACAAATAGTAGGAGTCTAAGAAATAAGATAGATGAGCTAAAATTACTTGCAAGTGTAGGTAATATAGATATTATTGGTATAACAGAGACCTGGTTCAACTTGAAAGATAGAGAAATGCCTTCTCAATGCAACATACAGGGTTATAAACTATTCCACACTGATAGGGTCAACAGGAAGGGTGGTGGTGTGGCGATATATGTCAGAGAAAATTTAAATTGTTGTCTTAGACATGATATAAGATTAGAAACATCGAACACAGAATCGGTTTGGTTTCAGTTTCTCGAGGGTCGTGACAAGTTAATTTTGGGTGTGATTTATAGGCCCCAAACCTTGGTAGGGAGTGCAATAAGCTGTTATGGGACGAAATTCATAAGGCATCTAGATATGAAAATGTTGTGATAATGAGAGATTTTAACTTTAGACAAATTGATTGGAACAATATGACAGGAAATCTAGAGTCTAGTGACTTTCTTGATACGGTTCAGGATTGCTTTTTAGAACAGGTTGTGACAGAACCAACTAGAGGAAACAATATGCTTGACTTGGTTCTTGCCAACAAAGATTCACTAATTAATAATCTTGAGGTTAATGATGAGTTTGGGGAAAATGATCACAAATCACTTAGTTTCAATATATCATGGAATTACCCAGATAACTGCAATCAAATCTCTGTCCCAGATTTTCGCTTGGCCGACTTCATGGGACTGAAAAATTAACCATACCCCCGGCCGGGATTGAACCCGCGGTCATAGAGTTTGGTTTGTTTGCAATCGTGTCATTACGATTTCTTGAGTCACTGAAAAATTACTTGGGTGGGCTAAATTGGGATGTCCTGACTATGGGTCAGGTAGGTGATCTTGGTTGCCAATATGACGTTTTTCAGAGCATAGTTCTAGCTGCCCAGACAACTTTTGTTCCGAGTAGGGAAATTAGATCTAACAAAAATGATCCCAAATGGATGAACAATAGATTAAAACATCTTATTGGTAAAAAGAGAGGCATATATAGGCGTATCAAAAGAGGGGATGGGCAGTTAAGAAATCAATATATTCAATTAAAGAGAGAAATAAAATAAGGAATAAGAAAAGCTAAAAGAGATTATGAGGTTAAGGTCGCAAGGGATTCAAAGACTAACCCAAAAGGGTTCTTTCAGGTATACAGAAGTAAGATTAGGGACAAGATTGGCCCGCTTAAGAGTAACTCTGGTCAGATCACTGACAGTGATAAGGATATGTGTGAAATTCTAAATACCTACTTCCTCTCAGTTTTCACCCAGGAAAATACTAGCCATATTCCTGAAATAATAGATTACGTAGAACAGGAAGGTAATAAACTATGTACGATTGCGGTAACTAGTGACATGGTCCTCAGACAAATAGAGAAACTAAAACCTAACAAATCCCCAGGCCCTGATGAACTGTTTGCAAGGGTGTTAAAGGGATGTAAAGAGGAACTTAGCATACCTTTGGCTAATCTCTTCAACATATCACTACAAACTGGCATAGTGCCTGATAAGTGGAAAATGGCAAATGTAATACCTATTTACAAGGCAGGTGACAGGTCCTTGGCTTCGAACTATAGACCAATAAGCCTTACCTCCATAGTGGGAAAATTTATGGAATCAATAATTGCTGAAGCAATTCGTAGCCATCTTGACAGGCACAGATTGATTAATGATTCTCAACACGGTTTTACAAAGGGGCGTTCCTGTCTTACGAATTTACTAACTTTTTTCACTAAGGTGTTTGAGGAGGTAGATCATGGTAATGAATATGATGACTCACGAAATCGTAATGACACGATTGCAAACAAACCATACCCCGGCCGGGATTGAACCCGCGGTCATAGAGTCTCAAAACTCCAGCCCGTCGCGTTAGCCACTAGACCAGCTAGCCACAATAAGATTCGTCCAACTAGGTATATTTCTACACCATAGGAAGGTTAGCACAGGCACCACTGTGACCACAAATGCAAGTTTTTACAGACGAATCTCCAGCTAGCGTGGCCGTGACGAACTCTAGCTCAAGTCCCTTCACTGCCGTCAACATGACTCACGAAATCGTAATGACACGATTGCAAACAAACCATACCCCGGCCACGGCCACGCTAGCTGGAGATTCGTCTGTAAAAACTTGCATTTGTGGTCACAGTGGTGCCTGTGCTAACCTTCCTATGGTGTAGAAATATACCTAGTTGGACGAATCTTATTGTGGCTAGCTGGTCTAGTGGCTAACGCGACGGGCTGGAGTTTTGAGACTCTATGACCGCGGGTTCAATCCCGGCCGGGGTATGGTTTGGGTTGGAATGAATATGATATTGTGTATATGGACTTCAGTAAGGCTTTCGATAGAGTTCCACACCAGAAGCTATTGAGGAAACTTAGGGCACACGGAACAGGAGAAATTTTTTCCTGGGTAGAGGCATGGCTGACAAATAGACAGCAGAGAGTTTGCATAAATGGGAAGAAATCAGAATGGGGGCACGTCACAAGCGGTGTTCCTCAGGGGTCAGTGTTGGGCCCGTTGTTGTTCACAATTTACATAAACGACATAGATGAGGGAATAAATAGCGACATAAGCAAATTTGCTGATGACACCAAAATAGGCCGTCCAATTCATTCTAATGAGGACATTAGAGCACTCCAGGATGATTTGATTAGACTGACGCAATGGTCAGAGAAGTGGCAGATGCAGTTTAATATTGACAAATGCAAAGTTCTAAATGTTGGACAATTAAATAACCATGCCACATATAAACTAAATAATGTAGATCTTAATACTACCGATTGCGAAAAGGATTTAGGAGTTCTGGTTAGCAGTAACCTAAAACCAAGACAACAGTGCATGAGTGTTCGCAATAAAGCTAACAGAATTCTTGGCTTCATATCTAGAAGTATAAATAATAGAAGTCCTCAGGTTGTTCTTCAACTCTATATATCCTTGGTTAGGCTTCATTTAGACTATGCTGCTCAGTTCTGGTCACCGTATTACAGATTGGATATAAATGCTCTGGAAAACGTACAAAGGAGGATGACAAAGATGATCCCATGTATCAGAAATCTTCCCTATGAGGATAGACTGAAGGCCCTGAATCTGCACTCTCTCGAAAGGCGTAGAATTAGGGGGGATATGATCGAGGTGTATAAATGGAAAACAGGAATAAATAAAGGGGATGTAAATAGTGTGCTGAAAATTTCCAGCCAAGACAGGACTCGCAGCAATGGTTTCAAGTTGGAAAAATTCAGATTCAGGAATGATATAGGAAAGTACTGGTTTGGTAATAGAGTTGTGGATGAGTGGAACAAACTCCCGAGTACAGTTATTGAGGCTAAAACGTTGTGTAGTTTTAAAAATAGGTTAGATAAATACATGAGTGGGTGTGGGTGGGTGTGAGTTGGACCTGATTAGCTTGTGCTGCTGGGTCTGGTACAGTGCTCCATCCTTGAGTGGGGATGACCAGACTGAGTGGGTCATTGGGATAATCCGGGGGGTGGGTCATTGGTCTAATCCGGGGGGGGGACATGGACCTGCTCCGCATGGGTCAGTAGGCCTGTTGCAGTGTTCCTTCTTTCTTATGTTCTTATGTTCTTAACTCACACATTGAGGGCGCAGGATCGATCCCGGCACGGATGAAACGTTGGGCATTTTTCCTTACACCTGCTGTCCCTGTTCACCTAGCAGTAAGCAGGCACCTGGGTGTTAGCCGACTATTGTGGGTCGCATCCTGGGGAACAATATTAACCTGAGTTGTCCGAAATGCTCTGCATTACCAGGGTTTTCTATATAATGTAGTATGTCAGTGATGTTAAGTCTGTAATAGTTGTATCATGCGCTTGTAAAAATAATATTATTATTAATTGGCACCCACAACTTCAGTGCTCCACTACTCTGAGATGAAGCTTTTACCCGTATATTACATCTCATACCATTATTTACCATTGTTTAGTATTTGCTTTACATTGCATCTCCAAATTTATCATTGTACTTGAGTATATGAAATTTATTTAATATCTTAAATAATATTGTTAGGTCCCCCTCGAAGCCTCCTTTTTCTGGGAGAACGTGCGTGTACTCACCTAGTTGTACTCACCTAGTTGAGGTTGCAGGGGTCGATTCCAAGCTCCTGGCCCCGCCTCTTCACTGGTCGCTACTAGGTCACTCTCCCTGAACCGTGAGCTTTATCATACCTCTGCTTAAAGCTATGCGTAGATCCTGCCTCCACTACATCGCTTCCCAAACTATTCCACTTCCTGACTACTCTGTGGCTGAAGAAATACTTCCTAACATCCCTGTGATTCATCTGTGTCTTCAACTTCCAACTGTTTCCCGTTGTTGCTGTGTCCCATCTGTGTGTGTGTGTGAGAGAGAGAGAGAGAGAGAGAGAGAGAGAGAGAGCGGAGATCCAGCTTAGATCTGCTGAAGATGATCACAGAGATCGAATTATACAGCTCCTCAAATTGTTTTTGTATCCAGTAGCTTTACTCGTACATATATACATACATACATATATGCATACAACATGATCGGAGACATGATCGAAGTATATAAGTGGAAGATGGGTATTAACAAATGGGATATAAATAAGGTCTTGAGGATATCTCTCCAAGAGAGAACCCGCAATAATGGATTCAAATTAGACAAGTTTAGATTTAGAAAGGATATAGAAAAGTATTAGTTTGGAAATAGGGTAGTTGATGAGTGGAACAGTCTGCCTAGTAGGGTTATTGAGGCTTAAACCTCAGGTAGTTTCAAATTTAGGTTGGATAAATACACGAGTGAGAGGGATTGGATTTGAGAGGGATTTGCACATGAATAAATAGAATTATCAAAGCTTGTTGCTTGGGTAGCATTGAAAATTGGGTTGGGCAAATATTCTGTTAGTGATGGATTGTGAAGGACCTGCCTAGTATGGGCCAACAGGGCTGCTGCAGTGTTCCTCCTTTCTTATGTTCTTATAAAGAAAAAGGTAAAGAAACAAAGAAGACTTAAGAGAAGGAAACACAAGCAGTAAATGAGTGGACAAAATAATAGGGAATAGGCTAAAAGAGAGTGAGGCGAGTGAGATAGTGTTGGGAAGGTGAGGGGAAGAAGAGAGGGGAAACCCAGAGTGATGAAGTAAGACAATTCTTGTGTAATACATGATTGAGGGGAGGTAAAGGTTAGGGGTCAAGAGAGAGAGAGAGAAAATTCACGAGAAAAAAAAATAATTCTGGATATATAAAATAAATTACAGGAAGGGGAGAGATGACAGAAAGGTTAATTATTAGAGAAAGACGGTGAAAATCATGACAAGCAGATTATTTTAGAGTGATTAATAAATTATTAATCAGCAGGTAAACACCAGCAGATAGCATGGAAACTCCCTCATAATTAAATATAATGGTATACAATACCGACAAGTTGATAAGGAAGACACATGTGCAACCGTAGGTAACTTTATTCCGAAGCGTTTCACCCACACAGTAGGCTTCTTCAGTCGAGTACAGAGGAGGCAGTAGAGATGTAAAGACGATATAGTCACTCCATCACCATTGATAATGTAGTTTTGAGGTGGTCAGTCCCTCAGCCTGAGGGACTGACCCTCAAAACTACGCCTTCAAGGATGGTGGACTGACTACATCGTCTTTACATCTCTACTCTCAAGGGAGGTTCCTTGATGCTGGTGAGGGGCTCCTGATACAAGGAATTGGATCTGTGCTCCAGTTCCCTGTATTGAGCCTGGCTGCCTTCCATAACCCCCCCCCCACACACACACGTGCTGTATAATCCTATGGGTTTAGCACTCCCCCATGATTATAATAATAATTTACATCTCTACTACCTTCTCTGTACTCAACTGAAGAAGCCTACTGTGTGGGTGAAACGTTCATAAATGTGTAACTTATGGCTATATATGAACGATGCATAAACTGTCTCAAAATCAAAGTGGGTTAAATATATTGGTTACGTTTTGATTCTGTCAATTTCAAATCCATTGATTGTGATGAAAACGCACTCTTGACGTCACTGAGTGTATTGACGCTGGTATATTGACGTCACTTCCAGGTAAGCTGTTGACGAATGTTGTTATGTTCACTGAACTCACGAAATACACTAATAAATCGTTTTAGTCGGCCAGAGTTTGTTGTAAATCCTCATGCTTAAATATATATCTCTGTTAAATATGTATACAATATAAACTTACGGAGCGTAGCTGGTCGTTCAGTGACAAGTGAAATCGTTATAACACGATCATGAGCAGCTCACTTGGAGTATACCTAGAGAGGGTTTCGGGGGTCAACGCCCCCGCGGCCCGGTCTGTGACCAGGCTTCAGTCACAGAGTAGATGGTGGGTTCAGACTCATGTTAAGCAAGTTCTGAAATTGGTGTGAGATTCGTCTGTAAAAACCTACATTCTGGTCACAGTGGGGGCCTGTCTAACCTTCCTAGTGTACCTGACTTAAGAAATCGTAATGACACGATTGCAAATAAACCATACCCCCGGCCGGGATTGAACCCGCGGTCATAGAGTCTCAAAACTCCAGCCCGTCGCGTTAGCCACTAGACCAGCTAGCCACAATAAGATTCATCCAACTAGGTATATTTCTACACCATAGGAAGGTTAGCACAGGCACCTCTGTGACCACAAATGCAAGTTTTTACAGACGAATCTCCAGCTAGCGTGGCCGTGACGAACTCTAGCTCAGTGACGGCAGTGAAGGGACTTGAGCTAGAGTTCGTCACGGCCACGCTAGCTGGAGATTCGTCTGTAAAAACTTGCATTTGTGGTCACAGAGGTGCCTGTGCTAACCTTCCTATGGTGTAGAAATATACCTAGTTGGATGAATCTTATTGTGGCTAGCTGGTCTAGTGGCTAACGCGACGGGCTGGAGTTTTGAGACTCTATGACCGCGGGTTCAATCCCGGCCGGGGGTATGGTTTCCTAGTGTATATATAAATATACCTAGTTGAATGTATCTTATTACGCCGGTATGGTACACCACTAGTATAGGTCTTTGTCACTGACAAGTATTGGACAAGTACTGGAACTAAGTACAGGTAACCGAACCCAAGTACAGGTAACTGAACCTAAGTACAGGTAACTGAACCTAAGTATAGGTAACTGAACCTAAGTACAGGTAACTGAACCTAAGTATAGGTAACTGAACCTAAGTACAGGTAACTGAACCTAAGTATAGGTAACTGAACCTAAGTATAGGTAACTGAACCTAAGTATAGGTAACTGAACCTAAGTACAGGCAACAGGACCTAAGTACAGGTAACAGGACCTAAGTACAGGTAACTGGACCTAGGTACAGGTAACTGAACCTAAGTACAGGTAACTGGACCTAAGTACAGTTAACTGAACCTAAGTACAGGTAACAGGACCTGAGTACAAGCAACAGGACCTAAGTACAGGTAACAGGACCTAGGTGCAGGTAACACCTTGGTCTATATATATTAATTAATCCTGGCAAAGCTAATGGAGAAAAATTATCCAGCGCTCCTTGGAAAAAGAAAGTTTGAAATGTTTTTGAAGTTGAGAATTCATTATAATTATTTTTATTATTAGTTTATTACTGTTTAATATTATTGTTATTATTATTATTATTATTATTATTATTATTATTATTGTTATTATTATTATTATTATTATTATTATTATTATTATTATTATTATTATTATTATTATTATTGTTATTATTATTATTATTATTATTATTATTATTATTATTATTATTATTATTATTATTATTATTATTGTTGTTATTATTATTATTATTATTATTATTATTATTATTATTATTATTATTATTATTATTATTATTATTATTACTGCTTTTATCAGCCGAATATACTGTGCAGACAATCCTCGTCTGGCAAATCTAAGAGTAGCAGTCATGTGTTAAGGAACCTTTTGATATTAAGTCACTTAATAATTAGCGAGAGAGGTCCTTGTAGGTTTAGCGCTTCTTTTTTTTATTATGATAATAATTAGCGAAATTTTCTGAAAGTTTGCGCTGTATAGCCCTTGTGGCTTAGCGCTTCTTTTTGATTATAATAATAATCTGAAAGTTTGCTTGGAGACTAGTGCAAGCGTACCATGCTACTCTGTTACTTTCATTAGGATCGCCTGAAAAAATCTATGGCAAGACTTTTGCCATAATAATAGAAAACTGATTATAGTGTTGTAACTCTGTCTGTCTGATAGTTGAAGTTAGAACAAAGAAATATTAGTCTTTATTAAATGGAAAATTTTCACCAGTAGCACCATCCTACACCAGTGTAGGATGGTGCTACTGCTTGTGGTACTTGTGTCTTTCACTTCAGTTATTGTGGCCACCAGTGTAGGATAGTGGTGCTGTTGTATCTTTCACTCTTCAGTTATTATAGCCACCAGTGTAGGATGGTGATGCTGTTGTATCTTTCACTCTTCAGTTATTATAGCCACCAGTGTAGGATGGTGATGCTGTTGTATCTTTCACTCTTCAGTTATTATAGCCACCAGTGTAGGATGGTGATGCTGTTGTATCTTTCACTCTTCAGTTATTATAACCACCAGTGTAGGATGGTGATGCTGTTGTATCTTTCACTCTTCAGTTATTATAACCACCAGTGTAGGATGGTGATGCTGTTGTATCTTTCACTCTTCAGTTATTATAGCCACCAGTGTAGGATGGTGATGCTGTTGTATCTTTCACTCTTCAGTTATTATAACCACCAGTGTAGGATGGTGGTGCTGTTGTATCTTTCACTCTTCAGTTATTGTGGCCACCAGTGTAGGATAGTGGTGCTGTTGTATCTTTCACTCTTCAGTTATTATAGCCACCAGTGTAGGATGGTGATGCTGTTGTATCTTTCACTCTTCAGTTATTATAGCCACCAGTGTAGGATGGTGATGCTGTTGTATCTTTCACTCTTCAGTTATTATAGCCACCAGTGTAGGATAGTGGTGCTGTTGTATCTTTCACTCTTCAGTTATTATAGCCACCAGTGTAGGATGGTGATGCTGTTGTATCTTTCACTCTTCAGTTATTATAGCCACCAGTGTAGGCCACCAGTGTAGGATGGTGGTGCTGTTGTATCTTTCACTCTTCAGTTATTATAACCACCAGTGTAGGATGGTGATGCTGTTGTATCTTTCACTCTTCAGTTATTATAGCCACCAGTGTAGGATGGTGATGCTGTTGTATCTTTCACTCTTCAGTTATTATAGCCACCAGTGTAGGATGGTGATGCTGTTGTATCTTTCACTCTTCAGTTATTATAGCCACCAGTGTAGGATGGTGATGCTGTTGTATCTTTCACTCTTCAGTTATTGTGGCCACCAGTGTAGGATGGTGATGCTGTTGTATCTTTCACTCTTCAGTTATTGTGGCCACCAGTGTAGGATGGTGATGCTGTTGTATCTTTCACTCTTCAGTTATTATAGCCACCAGTGTAGGATAGTGGTGCTGTTGTATCTTTCACTCTTCAGTTATTATAGCCACCAGTGTAGGATGGTGATGCTGTTGTATCTTTCACTCTTCAGTTATTATAGCCACCAGTGTAGGATAGTGGTGCTGTTGTATCTTTCACTCTTCAGTTATTATAGCCACCAGTGTAGGATAGTGGTGCTGTTGTATCTTTCACTCTTCAGTTATTGTGGCCACCAGTGTAGGATGGTGATGCTGTTGTATCTTTCACTCTTCAGTTATTGTGGCCACCAGTGTAGGATGGTGATGCTGTTGTATCTTTCACTCTTCAGTTATTGTGGCCACCAGTGTAGGATGGTGATGCTGTTGTATCTTTCACTCTTCAGTTATTGTGGCCACCAGTGTAGGATGGTGATGCTGTTGTATCTTTCACTCTTCAGTTATTATAGCCACCAGTGTAGGATGGTGATGCTGTTGTATCTTTCACTCTTCAGTTATTATAGCCACCAGTGTAGGATGGTGATGCTGTTGTATCTTTCACTCTTCAGTTATTATAACCACCAGTGTAGGATGGTGGTGCTGTTGTATCTTTCACTCTTCAGTTATTGTGGCCACCAGTGTAGGATGGTGGTGCTGTTGTATCTTTCACTCTTCAGTTATTATAGCCACCAGTGTAGGATGGTGATGCTGTTGTATCTTTCACTCTTCAGTTATTATAGCCACCAGTGTAGGATGGTGATGCTGTTGTATCTTTCACTCTTCAGTTATTATAGCCACCAGTGTAGGATGGTGATGCTGTTGTATCTTTCACTCTTCAGTTATTGTGGCCACCAGTGTAGGATGGTGGTGCTGTTGTATCTTTCACTCTTCAGTTATTGTGGCCACCAGTGTAGGATAGTGGTGCTGTTGTATCTTTCACTCTTCAGTTATTATAGCCACCAGTGTAGGATAGTGGTGCTGTTGTATCTTTCACTCTTCAGTTATTATAGCCACCAGTGTAGGATGGTGATGCTGTTGTATCTTTCACTCTTCAGTTATTATAGCCACCAGTGTAGGATGGTGGTGCTGTTGTATCTTTCACTCTTCAGTTATTATAACCACCAGTGTAGGATGGTGATGCTGTTGTATCTTTCACTCTTCAGTTATTATAACCACCAGTGTAGGATGGTGGTGCTGTTGTATCTTTCACTCTTCAGTTATTATAACCACCAGTGTAGGATGGTGATGCTGTTGTATCTTTCACTCTTCAGTTATTATAACCACCAGTGTAGGATGGTGGTGCTGTTGTATCTTTCACTCTTACTCTTGCTTCCACCCGCAGCATCTTATCATTTCTTTTATTTTATTCTGCTCTCAGTATTCATCACTTAAAAACTAAATTTGCCCATAACATAGCTTAGAAAAGTAACAATGAGAGATATACGAAAACGTTCATTTTTTTTGGTTGAATTATACCATATAAATAAAATATGACAATGTATATATTATTTTTTCTCAACCGAACGAGCCCACGAGGTATTCCCCTCAAGAATCTCAATAGTCATTCATGGCCCCTTATATAACGTGTGTCAGGGTCATGTTGGAGTATATACCACTACTGTGCAACACACACCTGATAAATCATGTTAAGAAACTGGAGAAAGTGTAGAGGTATACAGTGACGCTAGTTCGAGAGCTAAGGAAAATGTACCATGAACAGAAACTAAAGAAACTGAGCCTGACCACATTAAGGGCAGAATAACCACGGGAAATGTAATAACATACAAATGCTCAGAACATTTGATAGGGTTGACCTATGATAGATTGCTTGTGAAGCGCGAAGCAGGTACCCGGGGTCATAGTTGGAAGTTTGATGACACAAATGAGTCACAGGAATGTCAGGAAGTACTTCTTCAGCACTACTCACCTCAAAGAAAAAAAGAGAGACAATACCGTGACTGGAACAATACACAAATAACCCGCACATGTGAGAGAGGAGAACCTTCAGTCGACGTCGTCATAATTATTATTATTATAATAAAAAAGAAGCGCTAAGCCACAAGGGCTATACAGCGCTGCGACGTCGTCATAAGCTTCTCCTTCTCCTCTCCTATGTGAGGGTTGTGTACTAATCACCTTGATTTGATCAGGATGTGGAATGACCTAGACGAAGAAGCAGTGGAGGCAGGCTCTATACATAGTTTTAAGAACGGGTATGACAGGGTGCACGAAGCTAGGAGGGAGCGAATATGACAAGTAGCAAGCAGAGAGGTGAATCCAGGAGCTAAGGTTCGACTCCTGTAACCACATGCAGTGAGTTAAGTACGTACATATAGGTAAAGTGCACACAGGCGCGAGCTAAGGAGTGGACGACTGGTTTTCATCAGCATTCTTGTGTAGTTCATAGAAGATGGAGTACACCACCTTCCTCCAAGATCAATAATAATGTTGGCCAGCACGAGTGAGCTCTGACTTGGTATAATCTACAGAGCTCTGTTCTTCTGCTCTGCTATCTTGGATCCTTAATATTTCTCTCTCTCTCTCTCTCTCTCTCTCTCTCTCTCTCTCTCTCTCTCTCTCTCTCTCTCTCTCTCTCTCTCTCTCTCTCTCTCTCTCTCTCTCTCTCTCTCTCTCTCTCTTACACATACACATTGGTTTAGTATTTGATACGTTTGGTGCTCATACAGTCACGTTACCGCACTCTAGGTTACATAATTTATAGCTAATTATTTCTAGTTTCACTTATCCAAGTTGCTAATGTCAATATCATAGTATAGTGGATGGCGGGTATAAGACAAACTAGGAGTGCGGAACACGCGACACAACCACCCTTCTTACTAGGTGAGCCTTCTTACTAAATTAGATGCCGTCTAGTACTGACTTAGAAAGATGCACCCTTCAAATTGATTCACTGTTGCAATCATTGCCCCCACACTCCTTCATGTTCCACTGCTTCAGTCACTGCCCCCACACTCCATGCTAACTCACTGCTGCAATCGTCACTCCCACACTAGGTAGAGTCAATAGTGGTTTTAGCCGGAATCTTTTATAACTATGAGAAACATGGCTAGTCGTGGCTCACTCAGCCTTACAGCTAATAGTGTCGACGTCTGCACCATACCATATACCGGGTGACGACCACTAGTATACATTATTGTAACTTCCCGGAACTAACTAACCTGAATCTCACAACATAAATATACCTGTAGGTTACACAGCCTTAATAACACCTGTGTAAACCACATCACTAATGTACACTGTTAATCAACATTAACATTACATTCGTAATTAACATTATGTTGTCTTATAAAGATTTTGTGCGCAAGTAGTGTCCTGTTACAATGATGACCATAGTGTTCTGTTACCATGATGACCTTAGTGTTCTGTTACCATGATGACCATAGTGTTCTGTTACCATGATGACCTTAGTGTTCTGTTACCATGATGACCATAGTGTTCTGTTACCATGATGACCTTAGTGTTCTGTTACCATGATGACCATAGTGTCCTGTTACAATGATGACCATAGTGTTCTGTTACCATGATGACCTTAGTGTTCTGTTACCATGATGACCATAGTGTTCTGTTACCATGATGACCATAGTGTCCTGTTACAATGATGACCATAGTGTTCTGTTACCATGATGACCTTAGTGTTCTGTTACCATGATGACCATAGTGTCCTGTTACCATGATGACCATAGTGTCCTGTTACCATGATGACCTTAGTGTTCTGTTACCATGATGACCATAGTGTCCTGTTACCATGATGACCATAGTGTCCTGTTACAATGATGACCATAGTGTTCTGTTACCATGATGACCTTAGTGTTCTGTTACCATGATGACCATAGTGTCCTGTTACCATGATGACCTTAGTGTTCTGTTACCATGATGACCATAGTGTCCTGTTACCATGATGACCATAGTGTTCTGTTACCATGATGACCATAGTGTCCTGTTACAATGATGACCATAGTGTTCTGTTACCATGATGACCTTAGTGTTCTGTTACCATGATGACCATAGTGTCCTGTTACCATGATGACCATAGTGTTCTGTTACCATGATGACCATAGTGTTCTGTTACCATGATGACCTTAGTGTTCTGTTACCATGATGACCATAGTGTCCTGTTACCATGATGACCATAGTGTTCTGTTACCATGATGACCATAGTGTTCTGTTACCATGATGACCTTAGTGTTCTGTTACCATGATGACCATAGTGTCCTGTTACCATGATGACCATAGTGTTCTGTTACCATGATGACCATAGTGTTCTGTTACCATGATGACCATAGTGTCCTGTTACCATGATGACCATAGTGTTCTGTTACCATGATGACCATAGTGTTCTGTTACCATGATGACCATAGTGTTCTGTTACCAATTTGACCATAGTGTTCTGTTACCATGATGACCATAGTGTCCTGTTACCATGATGACCATAGTGTCCTGTTACAATGATGACCATAGTGTTCTGTTACCATGATGACCATAGTGTTCTGTTACCATGATGACCATAGTGTCCTGTTACCATGATGACCATAGTGTCCTGTTACAATGATGACCATAGTGTTCTGTTACCATGATGACCATAGTGTCCTGTTACCATGATGACCATAGTGTCCTGTTACCATGATGACCATAGTGTCCTGTTACAATGATGACCATAGTGTTCTGTTACCATGATGACCATAGTGTCCTGTTACCATGATGACCATAGTGTCCTGTTACCATGATGACCTTAGTGTTCTGTTACCATGATGACCATAGTGTCCTGTTACCATGATGACCATAGTGTTCTGTTACCATGATGACCATAGTGTCCTGTTACCATGATGACCATAGTGTCCTGTTACAATGATGACCATAGTGTTCTGTTACCATGATGACCATAGTGTTCTGTTACCATGATGACCATAGTGTCCTGTTACCATGATGACCATAGTGTCCTGTTACAATGATGACCATAGTGTTGTTACCATGATGACCATAGTGTTCTGTTACCATGATGACCATAGTGTTCTGTTACCATGATGACCATAGTGTTCTGTTACCATGATGACCATAGTGTTCTGTTACCATGATGACCATAGTGTTCTGTTACCATGATGACCTTAGTGTTCTGTTACCATGATGACCATAGTGTCCTGTTACCATGATGACCATAGTGTTCTGTTACCATGATGACCATAGTGTCCTGTTACCATGATGACCATAGTGTTCTGTTACCATGATGACCATAGTGTTCTGTTACCATGATGACCATAGTGTCCTGTTACAATGATGACCATAGTGTTCTGTTACCATGATGACCATAGTGTTCTGTTACCATGATGACCATAGTGTCCTGTTACAATGATGACCATAGTGTTCTGTTACCATGATGACCTTAGTGTTCTGTTACCATGATGACCATAGTGTCCTGTTACCATGATGACCATAGTGTCATGTTACCATGATGGCCATAGTGTTCTGTTACCATGACCATAATGTCCTGTTACCATGATGACCATGGTGTTCTGTTACCATGATGACCTTAGTGTTCTGTTACCATGATGACCATAGTGTCCTGTTACCATGATGACCATACTGTCTTGTTACCATGATGACCATAGTGTTCTGTTACCATGATGACCATAGTGTCCTGTTACCATGATGACCATAGTGTCCTGTTACCATGATGACCATAGTGTTCTGTTACCATGACCATAGTGTCCTGTTACAATGATGACCATAGTGTTCTGTTACCATGATGACCATAGTGTTCTGTTACTATGATGACCTTAGTGTTCTGTTACCATGATGACCATAGTGTCCTGTTACCATGATGACCATAGTGTCCTGTTACCATGACCATAGTGTCCTGTTACCATGATGACCATAGTGTTCTGTTACCATGATGACCATAGTGTTCTGTTACCATGATGACCTTAGTGTTCTGTTACCATGATGACATTAGTGTTCTGTTACCATGATGACCATAGTGTCCTGTTACCATGATGACCATAGTGTCCTGTTACCATGATGACCATAGTGTTCTGTTACCATGATGACCTTAGTGTTCTGTTACCATGATGACCATAGTGTTGTTACCATGATGACCATAGTGTTGTTACCATGATGACCATAGTGTTGTTACCATGATGACCATAGTGTTGTTACAATGATGACCATAGTGTTGTTACCATGATGACCATAGTGTCCTGTTACCATGATGACCATAGTGTTCTGTTACCATGATGACCATAGTGTTCTGTTACCATGATGACCATAGTGTTCTGTTACCATGATGACCTTAGTTTTCTGTTACCATGATGACCATAGTGTCCTGTTACCATGATGACCATAGTATCCTGTTACCATGATGACCATAGTGTTCTGTTACCATGATGACCATAGTGTCCTGTTACCATGATGACCATAGTGTCCTGTTACCATGATGACCATAGTGTTGTTACCATGATGACCATAGTGTCCTGTTACCATGATGACCATAGTGTTCTGTTACCATGATGACCATAGTGTTCTGTTACCATGATGACCATAGTGTTCTGTTACCATGATGACCATAGTGTCCTGTTACCATGATGACCATAGTGTCCTGTTACCATGATGACCATAGTGTTCTGTTACCATGATGACCATAGTGTCCTGTTACCATGATGACCATAGTGTCCTGTTACCATGATGACCATAGTGTCCTGTTACCATGATGACCATAGTGTCCTGTTACCATGATGACCATAGTGTTCTGTTACCATGATGACCATAGTGTCCTGTTACCATGATGACCATAGTGTTCTGTTACCATGATGACCGTAGTGTTCTGTTACCATGATGACCATAGTGTCCTGTTACCATGATGACCATAGTGTCCTGTTACCATGATGACCATAGTGTCCTGTTACCATGATGACCATAGTGTCCTGTTACCATGATGACCATAGTGTTCTGTTACCATGATGACCATAGTGTCCTGTTACCATGATGACCATAGTGTTCTGTTACCATGATGACCATAGTGTTCTGTTACCATGATGACCATAGTGTCCTGTTACCATGATGACCATAGTGTCCTGTTACCATGATGACCATAGTGTCCTGTTACCATGATGACCATAGTGTCCTGTTATCATGATGACCATAGTGTCTTGTTATCATTATGACAGTAGTGTCCTGTTACCATGATGACCATAGTGTCCTGTTACCATGATGACCATAGTGTTCTGTTATCATGATGACCATAGTGTCTTGTTATCATTATGACAGTAGTGTCCGGTTCCCATGATGGCAATAAAAGCATCATAATCACTTGTTGATGTTATAGCGTATCTGTCATGTAGACAGGAAGACAGGGGGGGGAAGATGAGGCTGACGGGGGGGAAGATGAGGCTGACGGGGGGGGAAGATGAGGCTGACGGGGGGGAAGAGGAGGCTGACGGGGGGGGGAAGATGAGGCTGACGGGGGGGAAGATGAGGCTGACGGGGGGGGAAGATGAGGCTGACGGGGGGGAAGATGAGGCTGACGGGGGGGAAGATGAGGCTGTGTTTCGACTCAAGCAGAATCTCCTTACCATACTACAATGCCTCTTTATTTTAGCTGAGAAAGTTTTTATAAACCAAAACACTTTGCGTGTTCTTCCTTAACTATTTCGTGACTTGTTTTCATAACTCCTTGCTTCGCTCTCCTCGTAATTCCTTTCCTCCTCTTGCTTTGTTCTAGTAATTATTCTCTTCTTCCCTCAGCCTCTCCCTCACACACACACCCGCCCTCACCTCTCATCCTACCCCCCTACTCCATCCATTAAACCCCCCCCCTCACCATCATAAATGGAGCATAGCGGGGCTTCCCCTAGCTCT
Organism: Cherax quadricarinatus; assembly: GCF_038502225.1. Classification (NCBI taxonomy): domain Eukaryota; kingdom Metazoa; phylum Arthropoda; class Malacostraca; order Decapoda; family Parastacidae; genus Cherax; species Cherax quadricarinatus. Next base: position 280,623 of record NC_091341.1, read on the forward strand.
TTTGAGTCTTTCTTTTTGTCCTCTTGGCTAAAGGAAAGTGCATAGAGTGTATAGATTTTTTAATAAACAAAATTGGATACATCAACAGTGTGTTGCTACCCTACTCTACATGATAGTTATATACAAGGAGCGAGGGCTAGCTGTGTTTTCCCGTCACACAGGATGGGAGTTTATACATGAATCTGTCAGCCTGAGTTGGGAGACCATTACAGGGCAATAAGAATATATCGTCGAGCTTTCCACTAAGGGTTCATTAGTCACGGCAGCTTCATAGGTTTCATGTGTACGACAAATATAATATTAAAAAATGTTACCCACTACGTTCTTGGTGGGTAAAATGTGGGTCATTGATTAGGTGCTGCATACAAGGGTGGGACTAAATGTTGGTTGACTCCGGTCTGGACAGAATGAGTCTGGCGAGAACATCTGAAATTATGAAACGGTCAGAATTCTTTGGAATGGTATTATTTGTAGTTGCAGTAAGAGCAGATTCTAAACAGCGCCTGTTATACCGGCTAGTTTCTCTGACGACTAATTTAGCGTGTTTGAAGATCATGAAATGGTTGTGGGGGTTTCGGTGTATAGTGCAGGCGTTGTTTAAATCATCTCTGTGGCATATTTTCTTGTGTTTCCTGATGCGTTGCCCAGGCATCTAGAAATCTTTCCCAAGAAATAGTTTGTTGTACCCTCAACATGGGATGGTACAGACGCCAGCAATGCTTTCTTTGTGCTGTGTTTCTCTTTGTTAAAATGTCTTTGAGAGTGCAGGATGTGTAGTGCCTATGATTGTTTTACTCTTGGCAAGATGGCTGTCTTTTCACTTGATAAATGTACACATTCATGAGGTATATCACTAAAATTTTTAGTTTACCTTATTTAGCTTCATCCATTACTACACAAGTAAACCACAAAACTAGAGTCTTGAACATATTATTAAGTAGATGAAATCTAGTTTCCATTTAGAAATTGTTAGCTGTGATGTATTCCAGCCACAGAAATGCTATTATTATTGTATTGATGATGAGGTGCTAAACCCATAGGGGTCATAATAGTTCAGTCATAATGTGAAAATACTCACCACTATCCTTAGAACCTATTCCTGATTTAAATAAAAGACCTGGAACATATAAATGGTGGGTTAAAACATTGCCAGAATATAATGGTGGGTTAAAACATTGCCAGAATATAATGGTGGGTTAGAACATTGTCAGAATATAATGGTGGGTTAGAACATTGTCAGAATATAATGGTGGGTTAGAACATTGTCAGAATATAATGGTGGGTTAAAACATTGCCAGAATATAATGGTGGGTTAGAACATTGTCAGAATATAATGGTGGGTTAGAACATTGTCAGAATATAATGGTGGGTTAGAACATTGTCAGAATATAATGGTGGGTTAGAACATTGTCAGAATATAATGGTGGGTTAGAACATTGTCAGAATATAATGGTGGGTTAGAACATTGTCAGAATATAATGGTGGGTTAAAACATTGCCAGAATATAATGGTGGGTTAAAACATTGCCAGAATATAATGGTGGGTTAGAACATTGTCAGAATATAATGGTGGGTTAGAACATTGTCAGAATATAATGGTGGGTTAGAACATTGTCAGAATATAATGGTGGGTTAGAACATTGTCAGAATATAATGGTGGGTTAAAACATTGCCAGAATATAATGGTGGGTTAGAACATTGTCAGAATATAATGGTGGGTTAGAACATTGTCAGAATATAATGGTGGGTTAGAACATTGTCAGAATATAATAGTGGGTTAGAACATTGTCAGAATATAATGGTGGGTTAAAACATTGTCAGAATATAATGGTGGGTTAGAACATTGTCAGAATATAATGGTGGGTTAAAACATTGTCAGGATATAATGGTGGGTTAAAACATTGTCAGAATATAATGGTGGGTAAGAATATTGTCAGGATATAATGATGGGTTAGAACATTGTCAGAATATAATGGTGGGTTAGGACATTGTCAGAATATAATGGTGGGTTAGAACATTGTCAGAATATAATGGTGGGTTAGAACATTGTCAGAATATAATGGTGGATTAGAACATTGTCAGAATATAATGGTGGGTTAGAACATTGTCAGAATATAATGGTGGGTTAGAACATTTTCAGAATATAATGGTGGGTTAGAACATTGTCAGAATATAATGGTGGGTAAGAATATTGTCAGAATATAATGATGGGTTAGAACATTGTCAGAATATAATGGTGGGTTAGAACATTGTCAGAATATAATGGTGGGTTAGAACATTTTCAGAATATAATGGTGGGTTAGAACATTGTCAGAATATAATGGTGGGTTAGAACATTGTCAGAATATAATGGTGGGTTAGAACATTGTCAAAATATAATGGTGGGTTAAAACATTGTCAGTATAGAATGGTGGGTTAGAACATTGTCAGAATATAATGGTGGGTTAGAACATCGTCAGTATATAATGGTGGGTTAGAACATTGTCAGAATATAATGGTGGGTTAAATCATTGTCATAATATAATGGTGGGTTAAAACATTGTCAGAATATAATGGTGGGTTAAAACATTGTCAGAATATAATGGTGGGTAAGAATATTGTCAGAATATAATGGTGGGTTAGAACATTGTCAGAATATAATGGTGGGTTAGAACATTGTCAGAATATAATGGTGGGTTAGAACATTGTCAGAATATAATGGTGGGTTAGAACACTGTCAGAATATAATGGTGGGTTAGAACATTGTCAGAATATAATGGTGGGTAAGAATATTGTCAGAATATAATGATGGGTTAGAACACTGTCAGAATATAATGGTGGGTTAGAACACTGTCAGAATATAATGGTGGGTTAGAACATTGTCAGAATATAATGGTGGGTTAGAACATTGTCAGAATATAATGGTGGGTAAGAATATTGTCAGAATATAATGGTGGGTTAGAACATTGTCAGAATATAATGGTGGGTTAGGACATTGTCAGAATATAATGGTGGGTTAGAACATTGTCAGAATATAATGGTGGGTAAGAATATTGTCAGAATATAATGGTGGGTTAGAACATTGTCAGAATATAATGGTGGGTTAGGACATTGTCAGAATATAATGGTGGGTTAGAACATCGTCAGAATATAATGGTGGGTTAGAACATTGTCAGAATATAATGGTGGGTTAAATCATTGTCATAATATAATGGTGGGTTAAAACATTGTCAGAATATAATGGTGGGTTAAAACATTGTCAGAATATAATGGTGGGTAAGAATATTGTCAGGATATAATGGTGGGTTAGAACATTGTCAGAATATAATGGTGGGTTAGAACATTGTCAGAATATAATGGTGGGTTAGAACATTGTCAGAATATAATGGTGGGTTAGAACATTGTCAGAATATAATAGTGGGTTAAAACATTGTCAGAATATAATGGTGGGTTAGAACATTGTCAGAATATAATGGTGGGTTAGAACATTGTCAGAATATAATGGTGGGTTAGAACATTGTCAGAATATAATAGTGGGTTAAAACATTGTCAGAATATAATGGTGGGTTAGAACATTGTCAGAATATAATGGTGGGTTAGAACATTGTCTGAATATAATGGTGGGTTAGAACATTGTCAGAATATAATGGTGGGTTAGAACATTGTCAGAATATAATGGTGGGTTAGAACATTGTCAGAATATAATAGTGGGTTAAAACATTGTCAGAATATAATGGTGGGTTAGAACATTGTCAGAATATAATGGTGGGTTAGAACATTGTCAGAATATAATAGTGGGTTAAAACATTGTCAGAATATAATGGTGGGTTAGAACATTGTCAGAATATAATGGTGGGTTAGAACATTGTCAGAATATAATGGTGGGTTAGAACATTGTCAGATTATAATGGTGGGTTAGAACATTGTCAGAATATAATGGTGGGTTAGAACATTGTCAGAATATAATGGTGGGTTAGAACATTGTCAGAATATAGTGGTGGGTTAGAACATTGTCAGAATATAATGGTGGGTTAAAACATTGTCAGAATATAATGGTGGGTTAGAACATTGTCAGAATATAATGGTGGGTTAGAACATTGTCAGAATATAATGGTGGGTAAGAATATTGTCATTATGAAAATTATCTACTTCAGGTTCCATATTTTTAATACTGTTGGAAAACTTTCAAAAGCAAGAGACTTTTTAATATACTATATATGTCGTGGTGAATAGATAAAACTGGTCAATTAGCAAGAATTCACTTAATTTTAAGTCCTTTTTAAAATTTTCTCTTATACGTTTAATTTTTTCATTTATGTTAATGTAAAAATTAATAATTTTGTACCAAAAGAACCTTAGAAAACTTACGTAACCTTATTATAACAAGCGCAATTCAATTTAGCCTAATACAACTAAATATATTTTAGATAAGTTTAAAATAATTTAATAATCGACAAACACAATGAAATATATTTTTTTCGTTAGGTTCAGAATGATTTTTGCGAAATTATTCCATACACAAATTTTCGCTTGCCTTGTTCGGCAAGAAGAATATTGCTATTTAATACCAAATTAGCAAGTTTTTACCTATTCGACATGACATATATATATATATATATATATATATATATATATATATATATATATATATATATATATATATATATATATATATATATATATATATATATATATATGGTTTAGAAAGACACGTAAGCAAACACTATAACATATTTATTAGAAAACGTTTCGGTCCAGATGTATGTATGTATAATGTTCGCCAAGACCATAGTCCTGGCACGGGTCCCAATCTTGCGATGACCCGTCTCTGGCTCCCGATGGAGAAAGGTTTCCACAATGATGCGACGCATGCCGCTCAAGCGCCCCTCTGGTCAGTTCAACTGGTGCATCTCATAAGCGACACCATATGTAACTATGGACACTAGCGAGGAGGAGGATATGTCATTATTACAGGTAACAGCTTGTCTGGTTCGTTGACCCCATGGTACACTAGTGTGGCCGCAGTCATCTCTGGGTCCTCTTCGGGAGGGAATATCACCCCTAGTTGCCTGCGGAGTGTCTCAGTAGCTTCGCACTCTAGAAGATAGTGTGTTAGGGGCCGCTGGACAACGTGCTGACAGTACTGGCACATCTCCTCCTCAGCCTTGTCTACCATCATCTTGGCTGTGGGAAAGCCCAAACGAAGCCGATGGATGGCGGTACACTGCGCTCTGGACCAGCTTCTATCATATGGAGGGGGTTCTCCCTGAGTCGCTGCTCGGTACCACTGTTGAGATGGGGTATCACCTAAGACCTCCCCCATAAGTTTCGTGGCTCTGGCAGCCACCAGTTTGGTCTGTCGTAGGCTGATTGGGACAGTAATCCCAACATGTGGATAGTCTGTTGCTGCCTTGGCTGCATCATCTGCCGCCTCATTTCCCCGGATGCCAGCATGGCTGGGGATCCAGTTCAATGTCGATCTATTACCCTGAACTTCTAAGGCTGTCATTATGCTCAGGATCGATGTGATGAGGTGAACATTATCCTGTGGTTGAGGATGGGAGAGGGCATTGATTGCAGAGGTGGAATCAACATGTATGACAGGTCGGAGTCGATGTCGTAGGGCATGTGACAATGCCTGCTGAATCGCCACCAGCTCAGCTTGAAGGATCGTGCAGTGGTCAGGGAGTCGCCAGCCTTGTGTGTGACCATTGTGGTACAGTCCAGCTGCTGCTCTCTTCCTGTCAGGGTCGACAGAACCATCTGTGAAATACACTGCACATGTGCCTCCCTCTGCCAGTGCCATGCTTGTCTCAGCATGATTGCTGAGGGTGTCTTGACTGCAGAGACACTTAGAGATGGGTAGCTGCATGATGAAAACATCGGCTGGATCTGGGCGCCAGGGAGGTGGTGGATGGTACCCAGCAACAGGAAGGTCACAACTCTTCTCACAGAGCAGCTGTACAGGCAGCAGCTTCCGCCCAGCAGCACAAAACGAACGAATCCAGGAGTAGTCCGTGAAGAGTGTGGGATCTTGTGACATGGTTGTTAATATCCGTCTCCTTAGTGGGGTACCTTGCTGCCGGTGCAGAATCGTGGCCACTTTGCAGGCGTTTATGTATCTTACTCTGTCAGCCAAGGAAGGAAGCCGGGCCTCAGATCTGAGACATACTGTGTTGGTCCAGATGGGGGCACCAAGCATAGTTCTTATCGCCTGGTTTTGTACGACCTCCACCCTTTGCCTGCTCTGCGGGAAGAGATGAGCTAAAGCCGGTGCACTGTAGTCAATGAGCGAGCGTATAGCTTGTATATAGTACAAGCGAAGTACATCTTTGCTTGCCCCTGCACGGTGCCTCGTCATGGCTCTCATGGCGTTGAGTCTGAGTAGAGCACGTGACCTGACATACTCGGCCTGTTTCTGAAAGGTCAGCTTTTTATCAATGTAGATTCCCAAGTACAGGTAGGAGCCTGTCCACTCAAGTTCTATATCCTGAATACGTAATCTATTCATAGGATCTGGTCCCTTGAACATCATTGCAAGAGATTTCTCGGCCGAGATCTTGAGGCCTAGTTCCTTGCAAGACTGCGTAATTAGGTCCAAAGCTCTCTGAGCCTGTCGTTCTAAATTGCCTTTCCCATTCACTACTAGTGCAAGATCATCAGCATAGCTGAGGAGCTGTGTACCACTATGAAAGGGAAGGCTCACAAGTTCCTGCATAAGGATGTTAAACAGGGTAGGACTGAGCACACCTCCTTGTGGCGTACCGTTTTCCAGGGTTTTAAAGGAAGAGTAGTGTCCCTGAAAGCTGACACAGGCCTGCCTGCCCCTAAGGTAGGACTCTATCCAGGCCAGGAGGCGTCCTTTGATTCCCTTCCGAGCTAGTATTGCCAGAATTGCTGTGGGGCTGGCTAGCTCAAATGCCTTCTCAAGGTCGAGGTAAACGACGATACTAGGTTTTTTGTTGCTATCAGCAATCTGGCTTAGTAGAGTGGTTATGCACTCTGCTGTTCCCACTCCTTTGGTGAAGCCAAATATGTGATGATGAGAGGGTCCAAGTTTCCATAGGAGGCGGTTTAACACCATCCTCTCAGCAGTCTTGGCTAAGCAGCTGGTCAGCGATATGGGTCTCATACTGCCTGGGTCCTTGGGCTTTGGAATTGGTACGATTGTAGCTTTCTTCCAAGCTGCTGGGAGTGTCCTGGCCCTCCACGACTTGTTAATGACGTCTAGTATGGCCTCCCATCCACTCTGCCCAGCCCGTGCAATCATGGAGTACGTCACACCATCGATGCCCGGGGCAGTGTCACCTGTGTTCTTAATGGCACGTCGGAGTTCCAAGTCCGTGAGGTCTACATCAGTCACATCTTCCGACTCACATGCAGCTTGTATCGTTAGCTGGCGCTGTGGCAGAAGATCCGTCTGTATATTCCGGATGTCCTGTGGGAGCTGAGTGGAGGCTCCCCTGGAAGTGAAAAGCTCCACTAGTTTCTCTGCTTCCTGGGATGGGTTCGGGTGTGCTGGTGGCCTCGGCTTGCTCTTGCCAGTTGCTATGTTGAGCTTGCCCCATATCTCAGATAAGGTGGTGTGATGCCCGAATGTTGAGCACCACTCCAGCCATTTCTCAGTTTTTACTCTGAGAGAGATTCTGCGGGCATGCTGCACAATGGCTCTCAGAGTATTCCTGTTCTCTGCCGTAGGGTTACGCCTGTATAGCTTCCTAAAAGAGTTGATGCGGTGGTTCTGCTCCCGCACCTCGTCGTTGTAGAACCACCAGTCTCTTTTGTGAGTGCGTCCTGCGGACTTCTTTGGAATTGCGCACTCTGCTGCCTGGATGAGAACAGTGATTAGCTCCTGTTCAGCCGTATCACAGTCTTCAGATAGAGAGTATGTGGACCACCAGTCATGAAGATAATCCTGGAACACCTTCCAGTTGGCCCTCTTTACGTCCCATCTAGGAGGCAGCACAACTGTGGGAGGCCTGTTGATGTTGAAGGTGGTGATCACTGCAAAGTGGTCACTGACAAGGTGAGGATGAGTTTCCCATGTGGCTCCTGCTGCGAGTTGTCTTGACCCAAAGGTAAGGTCGAGGCAGCCACCCAACAGGTGTGTGGGGTCTCCATTGTTTAGCAACTTTACCTCTGGAATATCGTGTAGGAGCATTGCTATATGTCTGCCAGCAGCATTGGTTGCTGAGTGAGAGTGCAGAATAGGGTGATGTGCGTTGAAATCTCCACCCACAATAATACACTCAGTGCGTGCTAGTGCGAGGAGCTCTGCAATGTCGAGGGTGTGTCTTGGGTTCTTGTAGATGTTATAGATGGTAATGGGCGCCCCAGGTATGTGCACAAGGATGGCCTGTACCTCGACATCCTCCCCACAGTCCACAGGGTTGGCTATAACCTCGTGAGGTATTGTATTGGATACAAATACAGCTGTGCCTCTGCAGTGAATGCCCGGGTCCATGTGCCGAAAATACCCAGCAAAACCGGGTAGTCTTGGGCACATAGTCGGGACAGTCAGAGTTTCTTGTAGCAAGACGATGTCAACCCGATCCCGAATTACTGCCTCCAGCAAGAGGTGCTGTTTGCCCCTCAGGCCCTGAATGTTCCATTGTAGGACCTTGAGGGTGTGATTTGGTACCGAGGTTATTCCATCGCTGTTGTTTCCTGAGCTGGAGACTGAGTCCTGCCCGCTCTGAGAACCTGCAAATTCATGGCATCCACTGTCTCCTCTTCGGTCAGAAAGCACACTCTCAGGAGAGTACTGACCATCTGCCGGAATGCGCTCTGTTGTTCCGTGGAGTTGATTGTGTTGCAAATAAGATCCGTGAACACCTTGATGAGTGCTACGAGATCCTCCCTGGTGAGGGCCTGCTTTGGAGATGGGTTCGAAACAGTGGATATTATCTGGGCTGCTGTGGTCTGTAGGGACTGCTGAGGGTTGGATTTCTTTATTGTATGCACCGTGGTCTGTTGCTGTATACCAGGTTGAGTAGCCGGGATCTGCTGGTGAGGTGCCAGTTGAGTCTGCAAAGCGCCTGTGCCGGGTAAGGAGTGCCTGCGTTGTCGTGCTATGGCCGGTGGGGGCTCGTTTAGTGCAGCCTGCTGATCGCATTGACCCGATGCACCCTGTTGACGCCTCCTGTTCCTCTTGTTTCTGTTTCTTCGTTGAGGTAGGGGTGCAGGAGGTTCTTGACCTTGACGCCTGGTTGAGGCTTCTAGGGTTGGGAATTCCTGGGCATTGACTTGGTTTAGCTGCTGAGAGATCTGCGGTATGGCAGGGTTCTCTGCACCCATCGTTTGATGATCCGTCGTAGCCTGTTGCCGAGTTTTTGGCGTCTTCCAGACTTCTTGAATTCTGGCGAGCCTCTCGGGGCATCGAGGATTCCAGGCATGGTGTTTCTGCCTGCAGTTCGGGCATTGTGGAGTGGGTGGCGATGCATTTTTCAGCTTGGTGATGCATTCCTCGGTAGGGTGGTGCTGGCTGCAGACACCGCAGATTACTCTGTTCGGACATAGTGCACCCAGGTGTCCATAACGCTGACACTTGAAACAGCGAACTGGTTCTGCTGTGAAGGTCCTGACATCGTACCTGCCCCAAGAACCGAGGTCCAGCTGGGATGGCAGTGGTCCTACATGCTGAATGAGAACCTGTCGGGTTGGTGCGTTGCCTGCCGTCTTTGCCTTGAGACGTTGAGCTGACACCACACTGGGGTGAGCTGCTACTGCCTCGATGGGCATCATCAGCGGGTATCGCATCACTACACCCTTGGTGATCTTCTGCCGAGAGTCCAGTTCCTCCAGGGTGAATGAGCGATCTGTCTCCATGACTCTCTTCAAGGTGGTATACATTTCCTTGTTGAGAGGAGTCAATATTGGTTCTCCCCTCAAGTTGAACCATATCTTGAACTTCAGGTTGTGTCGTGATTCCAGGTATGAAACAACCCCATAGTGGGTTCTGTGGTCCCCATAAGACTTCACCTTGAATTTGCCAGGTCGGTTGAGCTGGTTTGCCTGCTCCTTGGACGGACGGTGCTTCTTCTTCTTGTCCACAGTGTTCCATCCCTCTTGGTTTTCGGGGGGTGCGGTGTTTATTTCCGCACCTGTTTCTATTGTCGCTGGCTCCATGGTTGGGACTGTCAGATCTGCTACAATGTGAGCAGGATCTTCCTCTTCCTCTCGCAACTTCTTCGCTAGAATTTCGCCCCACATTTCCAAATCTGAGTCCTCCGTCGTGTTCATGGAGCATCGTGGCCTCTTCTTTTCGGCAGAAGCCATGTGCCTATCTTGTGATAAGGTAGTGAACTCCGTGAACTGAGAGTGTGTCAATGGATTGTCGTAATACGAGTCTTCCTGAATCCATACAGAGGTAGAAAGACATTATATATAGGCGGAGAGTGAGATGTGACGCACGTGACCTGAGGAATGTCATAAGAACATAAGAATGGAGGAACACTGTAGAAGGCCTACTGGCCCATGCGAGGCAGGTCCTTATCAAAACAACCTCTGCCTATGATGAGGACGGGTAGACGATGAAATCATGTGACTCCTGTGTTGTTGGGTTGGTGCTGCTTAAGTATCATGTATGCCAATGTTTTTGAAATTTTGTAGTTTCCAGTGTTGCGTTCTATAGTGTCGGTGACGGCGATTAGTGAGGCTTCTAGGCACCGTCGGCGTCTGAGGTCTGGTTCGGTGAGAACGAGTTGTGCCTCGTTCCAGTTCATCAAATGCCCCGTGGAGTCTCTGTGGAGGACACAGGCGTACCTTACATCGTCTCTGTTAGAGGCATTTCGATGCTCATTCAGGCGGACTGCAAGATCTCTGCCTGTCTCGCCTACATATTTCTTGGGACAGAACCCACAGGGGATAGTGTAGACGCCTGCTGTAGAAGTTAGAGGTGTGGGGCTGCGTTTCGTAGTGAGGTCTTTGATAGAGGATGTGTTTATGGTGGAAACGTTGATGTTACTCATAGCAAGTGCCCGGCGAGTATTGTATTGCTGAGATGGTGATACCACGGTCCACTCCTAGACAACTGACCACATCTAGACACCCTTTCTCTCCTGCTGTTTACGCCAACCTTAGAGAAAGCTCTGATGAACTGCGACATGCTCAGAAGGAGGCCTCATTACGTGCCGCTCAGATTCGTGCTTCACTTCATACTCCTGACAGAAGGACTGCAGAATATATACTCAGCCAAGTTACCACTGCCAACATCCAACAGAAATTGAAGCTATCACGAAAACTACAAGACCTGTGTTCCCACAGCAAATGGAGCGAAATGGGACGACCAGAAATCATAAATAACTTATCTTCCTATACACTAACCGTCACCGAGACAGAAGCCCTCAGCCTAGGGCTCAAGTTTACTACTGGCATCAACAAGAAACATAATCTGGTGGATATGGTAACCAAGAACCAACCTTTTGGAGACTCCGAGTTTCAAAAGGGCTTTGTCCAAGGAATTATCACTGCTGCAGCTACTGAGCCTTCAAGACCGGTCATTCCCAGAAGATACATCCAAGCACTCAGGAACTTGGCCAACAACGATGATATCGTCATTACAACCGCTGACAAAGGAGGTGGTGTGGTGTTACTCAACACTGTCGACTACAACAATAAAGTCTTAAATCTTCTCAACGATGCCAACACATACCAGCCTGTATCGGAATCAGTGCTACTTCAAAGTACCCAGACTTTCCTTCAAAAGGCTCGTAGCATCTTACGAAAATCAGAACAAGGCAAAAAACTACTTAAACTTTTACCAGGTCAACCGAAACCAGCACGCCTGTATGGCCTTCCTAAGACACACAAACCTGGCATCCCACTACGGCCTATCACTTCGGGCATAGGGAGTGCACCACACAGACTAGCCGGCCACCTTGCCAAATACCTTTCAGCGCTTCTGGGCACCATCAGTCAAGCCCACCTCAAACACTCAGGTGACCTTCTCTCCCGAATTTCCAACCTGAATGTCAAAAACAAAAGCATGGCTTCCTTCGATGTCACAGCCCTCTTTACCAACGTTCCTACTGACGCTGCAATCAACATTCTGAGACAGAGGCTCACTGAAAACCACGACCTCCCTTTACCTCTTCTAGATTTCATCAATCTAGTGGAACTGTGTGTTAATTTCAACTTCTTCAAGTATCAGGACAACTGTTACAAACAATGCTTTGGGATGGCAATGGGCAGCCCGCTCAGTGCTGTGCTTGCCAACCTCTTCATGGAAAACTTGGAGACAGAGAAATTCAGCACCCTCATTCCCAACACCGTTACCTGGCTAAGATACGTTGATGATATATTGGTTTTCTATCCGAGACGTCTCAATATCCAGGCCCTTCTCAACAAGATCAATGCAGTTGAACCATCAATAAAGTTTACACTTGAACTCGAAAATGATGGCAAACTTCCTTTCCTCGACGTTCTACTGTGCAGATCTCACGACAGTGACAAACTTCTCTTCAAAGTGTATAGAAAACCTACCAACAAGGACGATCTTATACACTTCTATTCACACCAAGACACCCGCACTAAGAGAGGAGTTCTCATTGGCTTCTTCTTGAGAGCTCTTCGCATCTCCAGCCCTTGTTTTCTAGAAGAAGAATGCACTTACATAACACAAGCCTTTACACGTCTTCAGTTCCCATCTTTCTTCATCCGAGATTGCAGACTCAAGGCACAAGCTATCCTCAACAAACCGCCCATGGAACAGCCCCCTAAACAGTTCATAGTACTCCCATGTGGCGATGTTGCCACGAATACTCGCCGGGCACTTGCTATGAGTAACATCAACGTTTCCACCATAAACACATCCTCTATCAAAGACCTCACTACGAAACGCAGCCCCACACCTCTAACTTCTACAGCAGGCGTCTACACTATCCCCTGTGGGTTCTGTCCCAAGAAATATGTAGGCGAGACAGGCAGAGATCTTGCAGTCCGCCTGAATGAGCATCGAAATGCCTCTAACAGAGACGATGTAAGGTACGCCTGTGTCCTCCACAGAGACTCCACGGGGCATTTGATGAACTGGAACGAGGCACAACTCGTTCTCACCGAACCAGACCTCAGACGCCGACGGTGCCTAGAAGCCTCACTAATCGCCGTCACCGACACTATAGAACGCAACACTGGAAACTACAAAATTTCAAAAACATTGGCATACATGATACTTAAGCAGCACCAACCCAACAACACAGGAGTCACATGATTTCATCGTCTACCCGTCCTCATCATAGGCAGAGGTTGTTTTGATAAGGACCTGCCTCGCATGGGCCAGTGGGCCTTCTGCAGTGTTCCTCCATTCTTATGTTCTTATGACATTCCTCAGGTCACGTGCGTCACATCTCACTCTCCGCCTATATATATAATGTCTTTCTACCTCTGTATGTTAGAAGTGACCAAGGTCCCAGGACCGAAACGTTTTCTAATAAATATGTTATAGTGTTTGCTTACGTGTCTTTCTAAACCAACTTGTCGGTATTTATTACCAAGGTTTATACCATATATATATATATATATATATATATATATATATATATATATATATATATATATATATATATATATATATATATGTTGTGCCGAATATGTAAAACTGGTCAATTAGCAAGAACTCATTTAAAATTAAGTCCTTTCTAAAATTTTCTCTTATATGTTTAAAGATATATTTTTTTCATTAATGTTAATGTAAAAATTTTTAATTTTGCTCCGAAAGAATCTTAGAAAACTTACCTAACCTTATTATAGCAAGAACAATTTATTTTAGCCTAAACCAACTAAATATATTTTAGATTTGTTTACAGTAATTTAATACTAAACAAACACAGTGAAATATATTTTTCTCGTTAGGATCAGAATGATTTTGGCGAAATTATTGCATACACAAATGTTCGCTTGTCCTATATGGCAAGATGAGCGTTGCTATTTAAGCCAAGATCGTAAGTTCTGCCTATTCGGCACGACATATATATATATATGTATATATATATATATATATATATATATATATATATATATATATATATATATATATATATATATATATATATATATATCCAGCAAGCGTGCGTGAGCGTGTTAGATAGGAGTGGATGGAGACGAATGGTACTTGGGACCTGACGATCTGTTGGAGTGTGAGCAGGGTAATATTTAGTGAAGGGATTCAGGGAAACCGGTTATTTTCATATAGTCGGACTTGAGTCCTGGAAATGGGAAGTACAATGCCTGCACTCTAAAGGAGGGGTTTGCGATAATGGCAGTTTGGAGGGATATGTTGTGTATCTTTATACGTATATGCTTCTAAACCTTTGTAAAAACAGTGATAATGTGTGAGTGTGGTGAAAGTGTTGAATGATGATGAAAGCATTTTCTTTTTGGGGATTTTCTTTCTTTTTTGGGTCACCCTGCCTCGGTGGGAGACGGCCGACTTGTTGAATATATATATATATATATATATATATATATATATATATATATATATATATCCATGGGGAAGTGGAATAAGAATCTTTCCTCCGTAAGCCATGCGTGTTGTAAAAGTCAACTAAAATGCCGGGAACAATGGGCTAGTAACCCCTTTTCCTGTAATAATTACTAAAAAGAATAAGAAGAAAATTGTCAAAGTGGGAAGTCTGAAAGAGATGATTGTGGATGTTATGAATGAGAAGAAGCTGGATGTCCTGGCTTTAAGTGAAACGAAGCTGAAGGGGGTGGGAGAGTTTCAGTGGAGAGGAATAAATGGGATTAGGTCAGGGGTTTCTAATAGAGTTAGAGCTAAAGAAGGAGTAGCAATAATGTTGAAGGATAAGCTATGGCAGGAAAAGAGGGACTATAAATGTATTATTTCAACTATTATGTTTAGTAAAATAAAGGTTGTATGTGAGAAGTGGGTTACAGTAAGCGTATATGCACCTGGGGAAGAGAGAAGTATAGAGTAGAGAGAGAGATTTTGGGAAATGTTGAGTGAATGCGTGGGGAGTTTTGAACCAAGTATGAGAGTACTTGTGGTTGGGGATTTTAATGCTAAAGTGGGTAAAAATGTTGTGGAGGGAGTAGTAGGTAAATCTGGGGTGCCAGGGGTAAATGAAAATGGGGAGCCTTTAATTGAGCTTATGTTTAGAAAGAGGTTTGGTAATAAGTAATACATATTTATGAAAAAGAGGATAAATAAATATACAAGGTATGATGTAGCACGTAATGAAAGTAGTTTGTTAGATTATGTATTGGTGGAAAAAAAGTTGATGGGTAGGCTCCAGGATGTACATGTTTATAGAGGGGCAACTGATATATCGGATCATTATCTAGTTTTAGCTACAGTTAGAGTAAGAGGTAGATGGGATAAGAGGAAAATGGCAACAACAAGTAAGAGGGAGGTGAAAGTGTATAAACTAAGGAAGGAGGAAGTTCGGGTGAAATATAAGCAACTAATGGCAGAAAGGTGGGCTGGTGCAGGTATGAGTAGTGGGGGCAGGGGGGTTGAGGAGGGTTGCAATAGTTTTAAAAATGCAGTATTAGAATGTGGGGCAGAAGTTTGTGGTTATAGGAGGGTGGGTGCAGGAGGAAAGAGGAGTGATTGGTGGAATGATGAAGTAAAGGGTGTGATAAAAGAGAAAAAGGCAGCTTATGAGAGGTTTTTACAAAGCAGAAGTGTTATAAGAAGAGTAGAGTATATGGAGAGTAAAAGAAAGGTGATGAGAGTGGTGAGAGAGTGCAAAATGAGAGCGGATGATAGAGTGGGAGAGGTACTGTCAAGAAATTTTAATGAAAATAAGAACAAATTTTGGAGTGAGTTAAACAAGTTAAGAAAGCCTAGGGAACAAATGGATTTGTCAGTTAATAACAGAGTAGGGGAGTTAGTAGATGGGGAGATGGAGGTTTTGGGTAGATGGGGAGAATATTTTGAGGTATTTTTAAATGTCGACGAAGAAAGGGAGGCGGTAATTTCATGCACTGGCCAGGGAGGTATAACATCTTTTAGGAGTGAAGAAGAACAGGATGTGAGTATGGGGGAGGTGCGTGAGGCATTACGTAGACTGAAAGGGGGTAAAGCAGCTGGAACTGACGGGATCATGACAGAAATCTTAAAAGCAGGGAGACACATAGTGTTGGAGTGGTTGGTATTTTTGTTTAATAAATGTATGAAAGAGGGGAAGGTACCTAGGGATTGGCGAAGAACCTGTATAGTCCCTTTATATAAAGGGAAGGGGGACAAAAGAGATTGTAAAAATTATAGAGGAATAAGTATACTGAGTATACAAGGAAAAGTGTACGGTAGGGTTATTATTGAAAAAATTAGAGGTAAGACAGAATGTAGAATTGCAGATGAGCAAGGAGGTTTTAGACTGGGTAGGGGATGTGTAGATCAAGTGTTTACGTTGAAGCATATGTGTGAGCAGTATTTAGATAAAGATAGGGAAGTTTTTATTGCATTTATGGATTTAGAAAAGGCATATGATAGAGTGGATAGGGAAGCAACGTGGCAGATGTTGCAAGTATATGGAATAGGTGGTAAGTTACTAAATGCTGTAAAGATAGTGATGAGGATAGTGAGGCTCAGGTTAGGGTGTGTAGAAGAGAGGGAGAATACTTCCCGGTAAAAGTAGGTCTTAGACAGGGATGTGTAATGTCACCATGGTTTTTAATATAATTATAGATGGGGTTGTAAAAGAAGTAAATGCTAGGGTGTTCGGGAGAGGGGTGGGATTAAATTATGGGGAATTAAATACAAAATGGGAAGTGACACAGTTACTTTTTGCTGATGATACTGTGCTTATGGGAGATTCTAAAGAAAAATTGCAAAGGTTAGTGGACGAGTTTGGGAGTGTGTGTAAAGGTAGAAAGTTGAAAGTGAACATAGAAAAGAGTAAGGTGATAAGAGTATCAAATGATTTAGATAAAG
>NC_091341.1:302500-355000 GCF_038502225.1 Cherax quadricarinatus
CGTTATGGCTGGAAGAGTAAAGAAGGTGCAGGTGTGGTGGGTCGGGTAGGCACAGGTGTGGTGGGTTAGGTAAGTGTAGATGTGGTGGTGTCGGGTAGGTGCAGGTGTGTTGGGTCAGGTAGATGTAGGTGTAGGTGTGGTTTGTTCGGGTAGGCACAGGTGTGGTGGGTCAGGTAGGTGCAGGTGTAGATGTGGTGGGGTCGAGTAGGTGCAAGTGTGGTGGGTCAGGTAGGTGCAAGTGGAGTGGTGTCGGGTAGGCGTCTGTGTGGTGGATCAGGTAGTTGCAGGTGTAGGTGTGGTGGGGTTGGGTAGGCGCAGGTGTGGTGGGTCAGGTAGATGCAGATGTAGGTGTGGTGGGGTCGGGTAGGTGCAGGTGTAGTGGGGTCGGGTAGGTGCAGGTGTAGTGGGGTCGGGTAGGTGCAGGTGTAGTGGGGTCGGGTAGGTGCAGGTGTAGTGGGGTCGGGTAGGTGCAGGTGTAGTGGGGTCGGGTAGGTGCAGGTGTAGTGGGGTCGGGTAGGTGCAGGTGTAGTGGGGTCGGGTAGGTGCAGGTGTAGTGGGGTCGGGTAGGTGCAGGTGTAGTGGGGTCGGGTAGGTGGAAGGTACATAAGATGTAAGGCCGGTGATCTTGATGACTGGTCTTAAGTAACCATTAATCTCAGGGCTCCTCCTCCTCCTCCTTCAGTACCTTCCATTCCCCACTCAATCGTCTTTCAAGGTATCCTGGTTAGACAGATAGACGTACATATGCATGCAAATGCAGAGATGAACACAAACATAAACACAAACATGTGGTTGCAAGTATCGCGTTCTAGTTCATGTCTCCGCCCCTCAGCTTGCTGCTTCTAGGTCCATTCCCTCCTAGCCTCTTAGGCCCTATTGTTACTGCTCTTAAAACTATGTAGCCCTTCCCATGCTTCCACCACTTAATCATCGAGATCATTACTCTACCCGACCACTCTGAGACTGCAGAAATACTGACATCTTTCTGGTTCACGTGTCCTTATTACGAACACAGGTACACTAAGAAAGAACCAGTTGTACTTGGCCGTAAATCAAGTCCTCAGACAAGGAATAGACTTGGAAAATAAAGGCAAAGTCAAACACTGAAGGTAGTTTTTGAGGAGCAGTATTTTCCGTCCACCAATATTTACAATATATACATAGTTCATTAGAACAGCAAAATGTTAATATGCAAGAGAGCAAAGTGAGTTCACTCACAGAAGTTGTTTCCATCTCATACAAGACCAGTATGAGTTAACCCCTGGCTTGCTAGTACAAGACCAGTATGAGTTAACCCCTGGCTTGCTAGTACAAGACCAGTATGAGTTAACCCCTGGCTTGCTAGTACAAGACAAGTATGAGTTAACCCCTGGCTTGCTAGTACAAGACCAGTATGAGTTAACCCCTGGCTTGCTAGTACAAGACCACCAGTATGAGTTAACCCCTGGCTTGCTAGTACAAGACCAGTATGAGTTAACCCCTGGCTTGCTAGTACAAGACCAGTATGAGTTAACCCCTGGCTTGCTAGTACAAGACCAGTATGAGTTAACCCCTGGCTTGCTAGTACAAGACCAGTATGAGTTAACCCCTGGCTTGCTAGTACAAGACCAGTATGAGTTAACCCCTGGCTTGCTAGTACAAGACCAGTATGAGTTAACCCCTGGCTTGCTAGTACAAGACCAGTATGAGTTAACCCCTGGCTTGCTAGTAAGAGTCTGACTCTACCCAGGGATGTAAATATAACGCCAATTCGGCTGGGGTTACCCTCTCACCCAGTTGTTTGATGCATAAACCTGACAGCTAATAATCAGAGTGGGTGGGAGCATCTTACAGCCACACCGACCTTGCTGCCAGTTTTGCTGTTACAGAGGGAATGAAAGAACTGCTAATGTGATGAACGCCGTATAAATTGTAACGTTCTCGGCACACGCCCCATTGCTTGTAGCCCCTGTGTACCTGTTACTCGCTCAGCCTCCTTGTCTACCCTATAAAGCCTCCTGAATATTTTGTATATTTATATCATGTCTCCCCCTGTTCTTCTCTTCTCCAGTGTCATTAGATTCAATTCATATTAGTTTTCTTCGTAGCTTATGCCCCTTTAGCTCTGGAATAAGCCTCATTACATGCTTCTGCACTTTCTCCAGTTTCATAACATGCTTTATCAGGTGTTGGTACCATACTGGTGCTGTACACTCTAAGATGGGCCTGACATGTTGTATAAAGGGTCCAGAATGACTGCCGAGATTCGTGAAGGCTATCCTAAAATTTGTCAGACGAGCACTGGCTGTAGTGGGTATTTAGTTGATGTGAGCTTCTGGCGATATACCAGGCACTATGCGCTCTTGACCTTTATGGTTTAGTGCTTAAATTAGTTGTAATAATAATAATAGTAGTAATAATGATGAAAACTAGGTACTATGCTCACCCCAAGGTCATGCCTAAAAATTACAGGCATGACCAACTTCCACCTGTTGATTTTTCCAAGATGATCCCACCTACGACTGCTTTACCTCACCTGTCTGCAGTATATAAGCCCTTTCTTCGCGCATATACTGTATTCTTATCCAGATTAATGGACTGATTACATCGACTCAAGGCTGAGGGACTGATTACCTCAAACTCCTTCTGATCTTCACCATTCTTCTTTGTACTTGACTGATGAAGCCACTGTGTGGAGAAGCGTGTGTTTACTTTATCAACTTATATCTGTTCTCTGAACCATTTATCTACAATACGCATATGACCGAAACGTAGGAGACTGAAACTAATGGAGACGTTTCGGTCTGATCTTGCACCACTAACTGGTCACACAGAGAAGCGTGAAGGGAAGAGAGCCAGAATATATACATTCTCGTACCTCGCCCCTCTCCCGTACATATTCTGGCTCCCTTCCCTTCCCGCTTTTATGTGACTAGTTAATGGTCTGTGTCGTCATAAGTTTCAGTCTGCTATGTATGGGTTATTTATGTACTGTTCCTTACATCTCTATGGATGGAGTCCCCTCAAGGAAGGTTCCTTGATGTTGGTGAGGGGCTCTTGATTTAGGAAATTGGATCTGTGCTCCAGTTCCCCGAATTAAGCCTGAATGCCTTCCACATCCCCCCCCCAGGCGCTGTATAATCCTCCGGGTTTAGCGCTTCCCCTTGATTATAATAATAATATGGATGGAGTATGGATCATCTGTGTCTTCAGCTACCATCTGTGTCACCTTGATCCTGGTTGTCTTAATTCAGGCAGTCTGTCTCTGTTTGCCCTGTAAAGACTTCTTAAGATTTTATCCGTAGTAATTATGTCCTTCCTTGTGCTTCTTTCCTCTAAGGTCGTCAGGTTCCCTTTCTTCAACCTTTCCTCACAAAGCATTCCTCTCAGTTCTGGTTCTAGCCTGACTGCAAACCTCTGGACCTTTTCGTGTTTCTTCATGTGCTTGGTCAGGGGTGGGCTGCATGCTGTGGCCACGTACGTAATGTCCTTTAAGATTCTGAAGGATTTTTATATTGAGGTGTTACAAAAAAACGCGATTCTAAAAGCTTAGAGATCTCCAGTGAATACTAGAAAGGACTGCCCTTCTAGCATCCAGCCTGTTACTGGGTTTTCGTAACAATTAGTCAGTATCCTTGTCCAATTATCCATTAGAATTCAGTATGATTCAATAGTGCTTCAGGATTACAACTGGTAGGCTACAAACTAGAGAAAATAAAATTTAATAAATTTATTGAGTATGGTCTAGAGGTATATCAAAGTAAATTAAATTAATAATAATCAAAATAATAATAATCACTTCTCTCGTTTACAGTATTATTGTGCTGAAAGCACATATCACATTTATAATTCTTAAGTACCTTCTGGTACTTTAACATTTAATAAGATATTATAAATATGTACAAGTAAGTTTGTGTATGTCTGTAAGTGCTCTAAGTAGTTCGCTATGTCTCAAGACTCGACTAGACTTAAACAAGTGACTGACAAAGTCCTCAAATAAACTAACTTCTTGACCAACTGGCAATCAGAACAGTCTGCTTGAACAATAAAAAGAATGCTAAGCCCAATAGCAATATAACAAGCAACTGCGACACAGAATCAGGAACAAGGAGATAATATAACAACACTAAGTAGGGACCATCAGCAGATCCTCCACAAAAGTCACAAAACTCCCATACTACTGAATCTAAGTTCAGCATAAGAAAATCCCCGACTGTGATAATACACAGATACCAGTACAAGTTAGGTCAGCAGCTACAGCTCAGGACCTGAGTTGTTTCGAGTGTCTATGAGACACACAACCTCAGTACAACGTCGAAAATCACTAAGTCTATGCAATGTTCTGTGAAGAGAGTTTTACAGAACTAACAAGAATAATGAGACAGACAATCTGTCCAACCACCAAGAGAGTCTAGACCAGACTGAATACTTCAGGCGAGGTGAGGACAACCCCCCCTCGATCACGTGATAGCTCTGTGGACAGCTGCAGCTCAGAAACAGAAGCCGGCAGAGTAACAAGCAAAGAGCGATAATTACAGTAGTTAGACAATCAAGACTTGAACTGAGCACATACCTAACAACATAACTAAGTCAAATAATAATATAAAGTCATATATTTACGATTAAGCTATTATCGCAAATATAAGCAGTATAAAATTATATGAAAAGGTAATATACATTATATTCATAATCATAATACACATTATATATATTGCAACCCATTCAGGGGTTGCAACATGAGGTTCCTTAATGTTATGGGGATTTTGCTAAACTTCCATATGCCGCTGACATTATATGGGTTATGTGTATTTCTGGCGATATACTTGGTGTTATATTCATATCCAGGTCATTTTCACTCCGATATTTGCAGTTTGTCTCCAGTAATGTATACTCTATCCGGTCTGCCCTCACCTTCTCCTATGCGATGACCTTGCACTTGTTCGGGTTGAACTCGAGAAGCCACTTATTTGAACACATCTTTAGTCTGTTGACTACTTCTGGAGTATATCATTATTCTCTCCTGTTCTTATTAATCTGAGAAGTTTACATCGTCAGGAAACAGTGATACATATGACTCAGTTCACTGTTGTGGGTTATTCATGTGTATCTGGAACAGTAGTGACTAGTTTTTTTTTTTTTTTATTCGCCGGTATTCTCCCGGCCCGGGTCTTTTCCAAGTAGTGGTGACCCGGCCTTGGCTCCCTATCTGGGGAGTATCTCGAGACCTAAGTCTCCCATGGGAGGAGGTACAAGTACCCCCTCATCTTTGGGACCAAGTGTCCCCAGGCCTAGCCACAGTCCCCGCCCTCACGGGGCTCGTAAGGAGAAGCTAGGCCTCTGGTCTACCGTCTGCCCCGCCCCAAAGGGGCTCGTGGGGATGGCAGTCTTGTGAGCTGCTGTGAGCCTTTCAAACCTGGCTGTTCCTCTAATTTCTGGTCTGATTTCTGATATGGTGTAGTGTCAAATGCAAGAAGATGCATTAAATTCCTGCTCTCCTGTATTGTAGATGAACGGTTCACAGAACCGACACGTTGATAAATTAGACACATGTGCAACTCTTGGGTATCTTTATTTATCAACGTGTCGGTTCTGTGAACCATTCATCTACAATCCTGTCAGACACTGCAACTTCTTTGGATCTTAATACTTGGGAATTCGTCGCTTGCCTAACCCTTGGGCACGACCTACTTCCACATTGGGCAAATGTGACACCACCTATGACTGCTGCACCTCTCCTGCCTACGGTTTATAAGCTGCTTCTCCGCTCATATGCCGTATTCTACTCAAGATTGATGGACTGACCACATCGACTCCAGGTTGAGGGACTGATTACCTCATTCTCCTCCTATTCTTCAAGCTTCTCCTGTGTATGGACTGATGAAGCCACTGTGTGGCGAAACGTTTCCTTAATAAAGATACCCAAGAGTTGCACATGTGTCTAATTTATCCTGCTCTCCTGCTTTTTCCTAGTTTTCTGCAGTTTAATTTGCTCTATATTTCTCCCATTTACCTTTTTGTATTCCTGATCAAACTATGGGCTTTCTCTGTTTTTCTTGTTTCTCTCTTTTCTTCATGCTTGGTAAAAATCTTCCCTTTACCTATTGGCACTTTGTCTCTATTACATCCATACTTTCTTGTACATTTTTGCCCTCCAGTGCCTTTACACTACACCGCAATCTTACCTCATTACCAGTACCACATGATCGCTGGCACACAGTAATTTCCCTTTAGAAATTTCCGCTATATTATAATAATTTTGTGTGAAAACAGGTGTGTGGGTGTGTGTGTGTATCTACCTGCGTGCACACACACAAATATTTACATTCCTTTGAGGCTCGTTTATGGTAAGCATCTCAGGTATTCGTGTGTACTCGTGTCAACATTGGTGTAGTGTGCATGTCAACATTAGTGTAAACATCAACGCGTCTTCTTTAATGTTAAAAGATGACTCGGGCAATGATTGATTCACACACACACACACACACACACACACACACACACACACACACACACACACACACACACACACACACACACACACACACACACACACATGGAGAACCAAGATGATGGATGTAGTACTGGAAAACCTCATGCATCAACATGTTAGAGACACTACCAGAGAGTGAGGAGAAGATGAACCAGCAAGACTGGACCTTGTATTCACCTTGAGTAGTTCAGACATCGAGGATATCTTGTATGAAAGGCCCCTGGGAGCTAGTGATCATGTGGTTCTGTGCTTCGACTACATAGTTGAGCTCCAAGTGGAGAGAGTAGCAGGAACAGGGTGGGAAAAACCAAACTACAAAAGGGGGAACTACTCAGGCATGAGGAACTTCCTTCAAAACATTCAGTGGGAGAGGGAACTGACAGGAAAACCAGTACAAGAAATGATGGACTACGTGGCAACAAAATGCAAGGAGGCAGAGGAGAGGTTTGTTCCTAAGGGAAACAGAAATAATGGGAAGAACAGAACGAGTCCTTGGTTCACTCAAAGGTGTAGGGAGGCAAAAATTAGGTGTACTAGAGAATGGAAAAGATACAGAAGACAGAGAACTCAGGAAAATAAAGAGATTAGCCGAAGAGCCTGAAACGAATATGCACAGATAAGAAGGGAGGCTCAGCGACAATATGAAAATGACATAGCATCGAAAGTCAAGACTGACCCGAAGCTGTTGTACAGCCACATCAGGAGGAAAACAACAGTCAAGGACCAGGTAATCAGACTGAGGAAGGGTGATGGGGAATTCACAAGAAACGACCGAGAGGTATGTCAGGAGCTCAACACGAGATTTAAAGAAGTATTTACAGTGGAAACCAGTAGGACTCCAGGAAATCAGAACAGGGTGGTACACCAGCAAGTGCTGGATGAGGTACATATAACCAAGGAGGAAGTGAAGAAGCTGCTATGCGAACTTGACACCTCAAAGGCGGTGGGACCAGACAACATCTCTCCGTGGGTCCTTAAAGAGGGAGCAGAGATATTGTGTGTGCCATTAACAAAGATCTTCAACACATCATTTGAAACTGGGCAACTCCCTGAGGTATGGAAGATGGCAAATGTAGTCCCAATTTTTAAAAAGGGAGACAGACATGAGGCACTAAACTACAGACCTGTATCACTAACGTGTATAGTATGCAAGGTCATGGAGAAGATCATCAGGAGGAGAGTGGTGGAGCACCTGGAAAGAAACAAGTGTATAATTGACAACCAGCACGGTTTCAGGGAAGGAAAATCCTGTGTCACAAACCTACTAGAGTTTTATGACAAGGTGACAGAAGTAAGACAAGAGAGAGAGGGGTGGATCGACTGCATTTTTTTGGACTGCAAAAAGGCCTTCGACACAGTTCCTCACAAGAGGTTATTGCAAAAGCTAGAGGATCAGGCACACATAACAGGAAAGGCACTGCAATGGATCACAGAATACCTTACAGGGAGGCAACAACGAGTCATGGTACGTGACGAGGTGTCAGAGTGGGCGCTTGTGACAAGCGGGGTTCCACAGGGGTCAGTCCTAGGACCTGTGCTGTTCTTGGTATATGTGAACGACATAACGGAAGGGATAGACTCAGAAGTGTCCTTGTTTGCAGATGATGTGAAGTTAATGAGAAGAATCAAATCGGATGAGGATCAGGCAGGACTACAAAGAGACCTGGACAGGCTACAAGCCTGGTCCAGCAACTGGCTCCTTGAGTTTAACCCTGCCAAATGCAAAGTCATGAAGATTGGGGAAGGGCAAAGAAGACCGCAGACACAATATAGTTTAGATGGCCAAAGACTGCAAACCTCACTCAAGGAAAAAGATCTGGGGGTGAGTATAACACCGAGCATATCTCCTGAGGCGCACATCAATCAGATAACTGCTGCAGCATACGGGCGCCTGGCAGACCTACGGATAGCGTTCCGATACCTCAGTAAGGATTCGTTCAAGACTCTGTATACCATTTACGTCAGGCCCATACTGGAGTATGCAGCACCAGTTTGGAATCCACACCTAGTCAAGCACGTCAAGAAATTAGAAAAAGTGCAAAGGTTTGCAACAAGGCTAGTCCCAGAGCTACGGGGATTGTCCTACGAAGAAAGGTTGAGGGAAATCGACCTGACGACACTGGAGGCCAGGAGGGTCAGGGGAGACATGATAACGACATGTAAAATACTGCGCGGAATAGACAAGGTGGACAAAGACGGGATGTTCCAGAGAGGGGACACAGACACAAGAGGTCACAATTGGAAGTTGAAGACTCAGATGAATCAAAGGGATGTTAGGAAGTATTTCTTCAGTCATAGAGTAGTCAAGCCGTGGAATAGTCTAGAAAGTGACGTAGTGGAGGCGGGAACCATACATAGTTTTAAGGCCAGGTATGATAAAGCTCAAGGGCCAGGGAGAGAGAGGACCTAGTAGCAATCAGCGAAGAGGCGGGGCCAGGAGCTATGAATCGACCCCTGCAACCACAAATAGGTGAGTACAAATAGGTGAGTACACAGCTTTGACTCGACCCCTGCAACCACAACTAGGTGAGTACAATTAGGTGAGTACACGACACACACACACACACACACACACGGCGAGGTATGATAAAGCTCATGGAGCAGGGAGAGAGAGGACCTAGTAGCAATCAGTGAAGAGGCGGGGCCAGGAGCTATGAATCGACCCCTGCAACCACAAATAGGTGAGTACACACAAATACACACACTACACTCTCTTCCTGTGAGAGACTCACCCGCTGTACATCGTTCAGACCAAGCAGTGCTTCAAACTCCATCTTCTGTCTGCAGATCACTCTGTCTCAAGTGTCTTAAATTAATGACTGTGTTATCCCTCATGTATCTGTGACATACCTGTGGCTGTTTTCTATAATTTTGCTAACCCAGCCCGATCTGTTACAAGACTTCCCTAATTAAGCTTAACCTGTTACATGACTTCCCTAATTAAGCTTAACCTTTTACAAGACATCCCTGATTAAGCTTAATCTGTCACAAGATTTCGCTGATTAAGCTTAACCTGTCACAGGACTTCGCTGATTAGGCTTATCTTGTTACACGACTTCCCTAACTAGTAGCCAGTGCTCTAATCGCTTGGCAATATAAACACAAATGCAGTATAATGTGATCCTTTATTGACTACGTTTCGCCCACACAGTGGGCTTTTTAAGTCACAAACAGAACTACCTCGGGTGGAAGGAACGCGAGTATTTATAGTCCGGCTGAGGTCAGGTGAAGAATGCTGCATCTGATGATGTACCGAGTGGGGCTATAGAGTCTAAAAACTTGGGTAGCTTGGAAAGGAGATTGGATAAGTTTGTGAGCAGATACAGTGTTCTTATGTGGGATAGCGATGAAGAAGTTTCTTGGCAAGTGGTTCAGCTATGTTATAGAAGCCACTATTCTGGTTGAAGTTGTCAAGACTTCCCTAATTAAGCATTCCTTGTGTCGTCAGACCTGCTTGCGTATTGGTGTTCTGAAATACGTGTTTAACTTGTTGCAGTCCTGTTACATGGTCTTGGTTGTGGAGGTAGATACTTGGAATGACTTCCCTATCTCTTCTCGGCAGTGTCTTCTCTGGGTGTGTTAAGCTTAACCTTTTACACCACGTTTGGTTTTGGTGTCGTGGTGAGAGTAGAAGTGGAGAAGATCGTTTTGGTTGGTGGGTTTTCGATAGACAAGACATCCCTGATTAAGCTTAATCTGTCACAAGATTTCGCTGATTAAGCTTAACCTGTCACAGGACTTCGCTGATTAGGCTTATCTTGTTACACGACTTCCCTAACTAGTAGCCAGTGCTCTAATCGCTTATCAGATAGTCTGCTAGTTAAAAGTCTAGCTTACCAAGGCTTCAGATCCTATCCCTTCCATGGGAGGCTAGTTTTAGGGTCGCAGGCCCGTGTAGACATAACATGCTGGTTGATCAGGGATTTCTAGAAGGAACCTGTCTCACTTCCTCTTCACGTATTCTACTTGGGTGTGGGAAATATTTCTTATATTTGTTGGTAAGAGGTTGGGGTTAAAGTATTTTTGACTGGTGGTGAAGAGGTGACCTGCATCTTTAATGACTCTGTGAGTAGTTGTTAAATTTTAAGTTTAATTAACCAACTAATATATTAATAATAATCATAAGAAGAAGAAGAAGAAGAAAAGAATATAAAATAATAATAATGATAATACGAATAATATAAAGAACAATAGCAATAATAATAATATAAAGAATAACGAAAGTAATGATATAAAAAATAACAATAATAATAATAATAATGATATAAAGAATAACTAATAATAATATAAAGAGAGTAAAAAGAGCAAGAGTAACAACAACAATAATACGTTCGTATATGTCTATATAAAAAGAGAAGTGTGTATTTCTGAGTTTATTACAGTGAGGTTTTACTTTAATTCCTGTTTTAGTGATTATAATATTTTTAACTGGTGGTGATGAGGGTAAGTGGAGTCTTAACGACCCTCGTGAAGTGACTGGTTTCTAAACCTAATTAACCAATACCTTCACTAATTATTTAACATCGTAGTGTGGTGTAGATCACTGGTAGTATATAAACATGCCAGCAAAAGAGGACATGTGGTTTATGGTTCATTAAACTATCTCTTCAAGGTTGATGGATTACCACGTCATCAACTCTCCTCTGCTTCTCTTGTCTCCATGTTTACAACCACTGTGTTCCTCTAATGAAGCCTGCTGTGCGGGCGAAACGTTTCGGAATAAAAATACCAAACTGTTGCACATTTGTCTTATCGATGTATTTAGGGCACACACATACACACACACACACACACACACACACACACACACACACACACACACACACACACACACACACACACACACACACACACACACACACACACACACACAAGACTAGTCCCAGAGCTACGGGGATTGTCATAAGAACATAAGGATGGAGGAACACTGCAGGAGGCCTGTTGGCCCATACTAGGCAGGTCCTTTACAATTCATCCCACTAACAAAACATTTGCCCAACCCAATTTTCAATGCCACCCAAGAAATAAGCTCTGATGTGAAAGTCCCACTCAAATCCAACCCCTCCCACTCATGTACTTATCCAACCTAAATTTGAAACTACCCAAAGTCCTAGCCTCAATAACCCAACTAGGTAGACTGTTCCACTCATCAACTACCCTATTTCCAAACCAATACTTTCCTATGTCCTTTCTAAATCTAAACTTATCTAATTTAAATCCAATACTGCGGGTTCTCTCTTGGAGAGACATCCTCAAGACCTTATTAATATCCCCTTTATTAATACCTATCTTCCACTTATACACTTCGATCAGGTCTCCCCTCATTCTTCGTCTAACAAGTGAATGTAACTTAAGAGTCTTCAATCTTTCTTCATAAGGAAGATTTCTAATGCTATGTATTAATTTAGTCATCCTACGCTGAATGTTTTCTAACGAATTTATGTCCATTCTGTAATATGGAGACCAGAACTAAGCTGCATAATCTAGGTTAGGCCTTACTAATGATGTATAAAGCTGCAGTATGACCTCTGGACTTCTGTTGCTTACACTTCTTGATATAAATCCCAGTAATCTATTTGCCTTATTACGTACGCTTAGGCATTGCTGTCTTGGTTTAAGGTTGCTGCTCACCATAACCCCCAAGTCCTTTTCGCAATCTGTATGGCTAAGTTCTACATCATTTAACTTATAAGTACTAGGGTTATGAGCACTCCCAAGCTTCAGAACCTTGCATTTATCTACATTGAACTGCATCTGCCACTTTTCTGACCAAGAATAGAGTTTGTTTAAATCCTCCTGAAGTTCCATAACATCTACGTTTGAATCAATTATCCTACCTATCTTTGCGTCATCGGCGAATTTGCTCATATCACTAGTAATTCCCTCATCAAGATCATTGATATATATTATAAACAACAACGGGCCCAAGACTGATCCCTGTGGAACGCCACTTGTTACAGATCCCCACTCGGATTTAACCCCATTTATGGACACTCTCTGCTTCCTGTCAGTGAGCCATGACTCGATCCACGAGAGCACTTTTTCCCCAATGCCATGAGCTGCCACTTTCTTTAACAGTCTATGGTGCGGAACTCTATCAAAAGCCTTACTAAAATCTAAGTAAATAATATCAAATTCTTTATCGTGGTCAACAGCCTCAAAAGCTTTACTGAAGAAAGTTAATAAATTAGTTAGACAAGACCGGCCTCTTGTGAATCCATGCTGAGTATCATTAATCAAGCTATGCTTATCGAGATGGCTTCTTATAATCTCAGCTATAATTGACTCTAGTAATTTGCCTACAATTGAGGTCAGGCTTATTGGGCGGTAATTTGACGGTAACGACTTGTCCCCTGTTTTAAAAATAGGAATTACATTAGCCTTCTTCCACATATCAGACACTACACCTGTATGAAGAGATAAATTAAAAATATTAGTTAATGGTTCACAGACTTCCATTTTGCATTCCTTTAGAACCCTTGAAAAAACCTCATCAGGACCCGGCGACTTATTTTGCTTCAGTCTGTCTATCTGCTTCACAACCATTTCACTAGTGACTGTGATGTTACATAATTTATCTTCTTCTAGCCCACTATAAAAATTAATTACTGGAATATTGTTAGTGTCTTCCTGTGTAAAAACTGAGAGAAAATAATTATTAAAAATCGAGCACATTTCATTCTCTTTGTCAGTAAGGTGCCCATAGTTATTTTTAAGGGGACCTATCTTATCTCTAACTTTTGTTCTATAGACCTGGAAAAAACTTTTTGGGTTAGTTTTAGAATCCCTAGCAACTTTAATTTCATAGTCCCTTTTAGCTTTTCTTATCCCCTTTTTAATGTCCCTCTTAATGTCAATATACTGATTCATAAGATGACCCTCACCTCTTTTGATACGCCTATAAATTCCTTTCTTATGCCCTAGTAGATATTTGAGCCTATTATTCATCCATTTTAGGTCATTTATATTTGATCTAATTTCTTTATATGGGATAAACGTTCTTTGAGCAGCATGTATAGTGTTCAGAAAACTGTCATATTGATATCTCACTTCGTTACCCCAGTCAACAGATGATAAGTGTTCTCTAAGCCCATCGTAATCTGCTAAGCGAAAATCTTGGACTGTTACTGAGTTATCGCTACTATCGTACTTCCATTCAATGCTAAATGTAATTGATTTGTGGTCGCTAGCACCCAGTTCCTCTGAAATTTCTAAATTATTAACAAGGGATTCATTGTTTGCCATAACTAAGTCAAACAGGTTATTTCCTGAACTACTTCTAAGAAGTCGTATGATTCTAAATTCCCAGTCAAGAATTTCCAATCAATATGACTAAAGTTAAAGTCTCCTAGAATTACTACATTATTGTGCCTTGTGGCCTTAACAATTTCCTCCCATAGTAGTCTCCCTTGGTCCCTATCTAAGTTTGGGGGACTGTATATCACTCCTAAAATCAGTTTTTCATGCCCCTCTGAATATTCTATCCAAACAGACTCTGTATGTGTTACTTCAGACTTAATACCCGTTTTTATGCAACAGTTCAAGCGATCTCGGACATACAATGCCACCCCACCCCCCTTCCCGATACTTCTATCTACTTGGAACAATTTAAAACCCTGAATATGACCTTCCGCAGGCATGTCCCGACTTCTTGAATTAAACCACGTCTCAGTTAAGGCAAATACATCAATGTTACCTGCACTAGCAACTAATCTCAACTCGTCCATCTTATTCCTAGCACTACGGCAATTAGCATAATAAACATTGAAAGACTCTCCTTTCTCTTTACCCTTCCTGCTCATTTCTGTTTTTCTACTAAACCTATTACTGTCCTTATCACCCAAAGTCCCTGGCTTTTCAATATCTACCTCGTTCTGCTTATTACTAGTTCCCCTAGAACTCGTAATATTACTACACTGGGACTTCACTGTTTTCCTGCCAAAACCCATACCACTATCTATTCCTAGTTTAAAGTCCTAACTGCTCCCTCCACTGCAGTTGCCAGTGCTACCACCCCAGACCTAGATAAGTGAACTCCATCCCTGGCATACATGTCATTTCTGCCATAGAAGAGGTCCCAGTTGTCAACGAATGTTACCGCATTTCCTTACAGTATTTGTCCAGCCAGCAATTGACACCAATTGCCCTGGACAACCATTCATTTCCAACTCCCCTCCTTGGCAAAATACCACATATGACAGGGTTCCCACCCTTACTCCTAATTATTTCTATTGCTGACCTATACCTGCTAATCAGGTCTTCACTCCTATGTCTGCCAACATCGTTGCCTCCAGCACTGAGACAGATAATAGGATTGCTGCCATTACCTCTCATGATGTCATCCAGACGGCTAACAATATCCTCCATCCCAGCCCCAGGAAAGCAAACTCTCTGTCTCCTACTCCTGTCCTTCAAGCAGAACGCCCTATCCATATACCTAACTTGGCTATCCCCAACAACAACAATATTCTTACCTTCCTTGGTGTCGTTCGTCGTGATGTTCCCAGTAGTCGACTCACATTCGTCGGGTAGCACTGAGAATGTATTAAATGTTTCCACAACAGTTTCCACGGCAGTCTCTTTCTTCTTCATCGTTTCTATCTTTCCATTCGTCTTCTTGATCGTCAACTTCGTTCCCTGCTGTCTAGCCACTTACCAGTTTCCCTTCTTGACCTGAGGACTCAAAACAGGAGGACTACTACGAATCTTCTTGTTTTCCTCGGTCAGTCGCCGAATCTCCAACTTCGCCATCCTCAATTCTTCCTTAAGCTGTTGGTAAAGTTGTTCGATGGAGGGCATCTTGCTTCAATTCGTAGAGAGCGCGCAAACAGGTCTTCACGTCAACAATGCGCAAAAGCCAACTCAATCAGGAGCTACTGCGCAGCACGTCCGCACGGCCTACGAAGAAAGGTTGAGGGAAATCGGTCTGACGACACTGGAGGACAGGAGGGTCAGGGGAGACATGATAACGACATATAAAATACTGCGCGGAATAGACAAGGTGGACAAAGACAGGATGTTCCAGAGAAGGGACACAGACACAAGAGGTCACAATTGGAAGTTGAAGACTCAGATGAATCAAAGGGATGTTAGGAAGTATTTCTTCAGTCATAGAGTAGTCAGGCCGTGGAATAGCCTAGAAAGTGACGTAGTGGAGGCGGGAACATACATAGTTTTAAGGCGAGGTATGATAAAGCTCATGGGGCAGGGAGAGAGAGGACCTAGTAGCAATCATCGAAGAGGCGGGGCCAGGATCTATGAATCGACCCCTGAACCACAAATAGGTGAGTACAAATAAGTGAGTACACACACACACACACACACACACACACACACACACACACACACACACACACACACACATACACACATAAATATATATATATATATATATATATAGATATATATATATATATATATATATATATATATATATATATATATATATATATATATATAAGAAAATTAAAATTGATATAAAGGATAATCTGCAATTCTCTCTAAACGCAACACGAAGCAATAGCACAGAACGACTTGCAGGATGCAACGCGGTACTGCACACCTACCGGTGATCAAGACACAGGCACACCTACCAATGATGAACACATAGGTACACCTACCAGTGATGAACACCCATGAACAACCACCAGTGATCAACACACAGGTACAACCACCAGGATCAATACACAGGTACAACCACCAGTGATCAACACACAAGTACAACCACTAGGATCAATACACAGGTACAACCACCAGTGATCAACACACAAGTACAACCACCAGGATCAATACACAGGTACAACCACCAGTGATCAACACACAAGTACAACCACCAGGATCAATACACAGGTACAACCACCAGTGATCAACACAGGTAGACCCATCGGGGTATAATGTCAGCTTCTCACTACATATTGATCACAGATTTCAGGGCGGTGTGGCAGTCAGCGAGGTACACACGCCAGCAGTCAGCGAGGTACACACGCCAGCAGTCAGCGAGGTACACACGCCAGCAGTCAGCGAGGTACACACGCCAGCAGTCAGCGAGGTACACACGCCAGTAGTCAGCGAGGTGCACACGCCAACAGTCAGCGAGGTACAGACGCCAGCAGTCAGCGAGGTACAGACGCCAGCAGTCAGCGAGGTACAGACGCCAGCAGTCAGCGAGGTACAGACGCCAGCAGTCAGCGAGGTACAGACGCCAGCAGTCAGCGAGGTACACACGCCAGCAGTCAGCGAGGTACACACGCCAGGAGTCAGCGAGGTACACACGCCAGTAGTCAGCGAGGTACACACGCCAACAGTCAGCGAGGTACACACGCCAGCAGTCAGCGAGGTACACACGCCAGCAGTCAGCGAGGTACACACGCCAGCAGTCAGCGAGGTACACACGCCAGCAGTCAGCGAGGTACACACGCCAGCAGTCAGCGAGGTACACACGCCAGCAGTCAGCGAGGTACACACGCCAGCAGTCAGCGAGGTACACACGCCAGCAGTCAGCGAGGTACACACGCCAGCAGTCAGCGAGGTACACACGCCAGCAGTCAGCGAGGTACACACGCCAGCAGTCAGCGAGGTACACACGCCAGCAGTCAGCGAGGTACACACGCCAGCAGTCAGCGAGGTACACACGCCAGCAGTCAGCGAGGTACACACGCCAGCAGTCAGCGAGGTACACACGCCAGCAGTCAGCGAGGTACACACGCCAGCAGTCAGCGAGGTACACACGCCAGCAGTCAGCGAGGTACACACGCCAGCAGTCAGCGAGGTACACACGCCAGCAGTCAGCGAGGTACACACGCCAGCAGTCAGCGAGGTACACACGCCAGCAGTCAGCGAGGTACACACGCCAGCAGTCAGCGAGGTACACACGCCAGCAGTCAGCGAGGTACACACGCCAGCAGTCAGCGAGGTACACACGCCAGCAGTCAGCGAGGTACACACGCCAGCAGTCAGCGAGGTACACACGCCAGCAGTCAGCGAGGTACACACGCCAGCAGTCAGCGAGGTACACACGCCAGCAGTCAGCGAGGTACACACGCCAGCAGTCAGCGAGGTACACACGCCAGCAGTCAGCGAGGTACACACGCCAGCAGTCAGCGAGGTACACACGCCAGCAGTCAGCGAGGTACACACGCCAGCAGTCAGCGAGGTACACACGCCAGCAGTCAGCGAGGTACACACGCCAGCAGTCAGCGAGGTACACACGCCAGCAGTCAGCGAGGTACACACGCCAGCAGTCAGCGAGGTACAGACGCCAGCAGTCAGCGAGGTACACACGCCAGCAGTCAGCGAGGTACAGACTCCAGCAGTCAGCGAGGTACACACGCCAGCAGTCAGCGAGGTACACACGCCAGCAGTCAGCGAGGTACACACGCCAGCAGTCAGCGAGGTACACACGCCAGCAGTCAGCGAGGTACACACGCCAGCAGTCAGCGAGGTACACACGACAGCAGTCAGCGAGGTGCACACGCCAACAGTCAGCGAGGTACACACGCCAGCAGTCAGCGAGGTACACACGCCAGCAGTCAGCGAGGTACACACGCCAGCAGTCAGCGAGGTACACACGCCAGCAGTCAGCGAGGTACACACGCCAGCAGTCAGCGAGGTACACACGCCAGCACGCACCCAACATATAATAAATATTCTTTAAGATCTAGATATATTTCGATCTCTGCGTGATCCTAGAAAGTTGTCCCTATGTTGAGTAACCCCAGCCCCCCCCCCCCGTGCCTCAGTGCACGCCACTCAAACAGTTCAAAGTGCGCCATGACTTTGTTAAATATTAGTACTGAAGATTTGAAGCCAATCAGAGAAGGCATTAACAAGTCGTCATGTAGAAATTAATTGTATGACCCTTGTGGGTTTAATGCTTAGTTTTCATTATAATAATAATTTGGAAATTAATATCCAATTTTCTTCAATAAAAAAAATTGTAAATTAGGGTATACGCCGCCCAAATTTTCTTCAATAAAAAAAATTGTAAATTAGGATATACGCGGCCCAAATTTAATTCAAATCTTCCATTAAAAAACACCAACAATGAAGCTAAACTGAAGAGACATTGTCTTTTTATTTTCTTTGAGAAAACACATCAGCACTAAAATTTTGAATATCACCAGAAGTTGCAGTTTTCAGTCATTGCACATTATGCAACAAAATTTGTGCCACACAGCCTATGCCCAGGAAGCGTTTCATCTGCTTCATATAATACATCAGCCATTGAAGACCACCGCTCACAGTTGATTTTAATCAGAGGAAAGTGCTAAATTCGTAAGGGATAGCGTTGTGGAATGGGAAGTATTCAGATTAGATTTATGCAAGGGGCAGATAACTCCAGTTCCCTCGATCAAGAACCCCTCGCCAGCACCAAGGCTTCCTTCAAGAAGCATAATTCAATTATGCAACGTAAAATATTGCTAGAGCATTTCGAAATTAAGAGTGGGAAGATAACAGCTATACACTGACAAACAAGACCAACCTGCTAGAGAGATTACATTAATGTACGTAAGTCTTGAAGACGAGAAGAAGACGATTTCTTGAGTTTTATCACGGAAACTAATCTTGGGAATAGTGTATATTTTATTGAGAACAGAGGACCTTTACCTCTATATTGTATCACCAACCTTCGCCTAGCAATATTTGACCAGGATTGAAAATTTGAAGCTTATCAGAATATGGCGT
Source organism: Cherax quadricarinatus (assembly GCF_038502225.1). Lineage (NCBI taxonomy): Eukaryota > Metazoa > Arthropoda > Malacostraca > Decapoda > Parastacidae > Cherax > Cherax quadricarinatus. Next base: position 321,654 of record NC_091341.1, read on the forward strand.
ACAGAAGTTATACACGACAGTAAGACGATAACACTGAAAGCAACAATGTGCCGGCTCTAACACACAGGGTAGTCTTTTGACGTTAATAATTTAAAGGGAGTTTTAACTGATGCTGCTTAATTTAAGCTGGTATGATAACAGTTAGTTGTGATAGTTTATTCATATCTGTGGCTTTTTTTTTTATCCTTGTTGTTAGTGTGTGTGTTGCATGTCATTACTTTTAGGTAGTAGAAGCGTGAGTGTCCTTCATGGTCAAACTACTCCATAAATACCACATTCTTCTATTACTTCCTCTTCACCCACCTGTCTTTTAGTTTCTATCCAAATTTACTCTCGCAGTTGTAACTTGATAATGGCGCTGGATAGACCGAAAAAGTTTGTCTAGAGTTTCCTCTCCAAAGTGGGTGTTATTTGTGAATTGTTGCATCCACGGTAATGTGACTTTCATCCTTCTTTATGATTCTCTAGTTTACACTTGTTGTTTTCACTCTTCTCTGTACAACAGCCATTAAAGTGGTGAATGTAGGAGGTGGAAAAAATCAGTTTTTCTCCATTAGGTGGTGAGGGAAACTTAGAAATCAATACTGGGGCGTCGACCATGATAAACTAAATATTTCATGGGTACTACCTCAACACACCTGACTCTCACCACCAACACCACCACCACCACCACCACCACCACCACCACCACCACCACCACCACCACCACCACCACCACCACCACCACCACCACCACCACATGCTGGTTGTAAAGCTGATGTGTTGGTGTGGGTGGTAGTGTGTGTGGGTTTTGTGTGATGGTGATGTTAGGTGTTGTTGGTGTGTGGTGGTATTGGCGGGTGGTAGTGTTGGTGTGTGGTATTGTTGATGTGTGGTGGTATTGGCGTGTGGTAGTATTGGTGTTTGGTAATGTTGGTGTGTGTTGGTGTTCGTGTGTGGTGGTATTGGTGTGCGGTAGTGTTGGTGGGTAGTAGTGTTGGTGTGTGGTGGTATTGGTATGTGGTAGTGTTGTTGTGTGGTAGTGTTGGTGTGTGGTAGTGTTGGTGTGTGGTGGTGATGGTGTGTGTTGGTGTGTGGTGGTATTGGTGTGTGGTAATGTTGGTGTGTGGTAGTGTTGGTGTGTGGTAGTGTTGGTGTATGGTGGTGATGGTGCGTGTTGGTGTTGGTGTGTGGTGGTGTTGGTGTGTGGTAGTATTGGTGTGTGGTGGTGTTGGTGTGTGGTAGTGTTGGTGTGTGGTGGTGTTGGTGTGTGGTGGTGTTGGTGTGTGGTGGTATTGGCGTGTGGTAGTGTTGGTGTGTGGTGGTATTGGGGCGTGGTGGTGATGGTGTGTGGTGGTTTTGGTGTGTGGTAGTGTTGGTGTGTGGTAGTGTTGGTGTATGGTGGTGATTGTGTGTTGATGTTGGTGTGTGGTGGTGTTGGTGTGTGGTGGTGTTGGTGTGTGGTAGTGCTGGCGTGTGGTGTTGTTGGTGTGTGGTGGTGTTGATGTGTGGTGGTATTGGCGTGTGTTAGTGTTGGTGTGTGGTGGTATTGGCGTGTGGTGGTGATGGTGTGTGGTGGTATTGGTGTGTGGTAGTGTTGGTGAGTGGTAGTGTTGGTGTATGGTGGTGATGGTGTGTGTTGGTGTGTTGTGGTATTGGTGTGTGGTAGTGTTGGTTTGTTTTAATGGTGTGTGGTAGTGTTGGTGTTGGTGTGTGGCGGTATTGACGTGTGATAGTGTTGGTGTATGGTGGTAATTGTGTGTGTTGGTGTTGGTGTGCGGTGGTGTTGGTGTGTGTTGGTATTGACGTGTGGTAGTGTTGGTATGTGGTGGTATTGGCGTGTGGTAGTGTTGGTGTGTGGTGGTGTTGGTGTGTGGTGGTGTTGGTGTGTGGTAGTGTTGGTGTGTGATGGTGTTGGTGTGTGGAAGAGTCGGTGTGTGGTGGTGTTGGTGTGTAGTGGTATTGGCGTGTGGTAGTGTTGGTGTGTGGTAGAAATAGTGTGTGTTGGTGATGGTGTGTGGTAGTGTTGGTGTGTGGTAGTGTTGGTGTGTGGTGGTGTTGGTGTGTGGTGGTGTTGGTGTGTGGTAGTGTTGGTGTGTGGTGGTGTTGGTGTGTGGAAGAGTCGGTGTGTGGTGGTGTTGGTGTGTAGTGGTATTGGCGTGTGGTAGTGTTGGTGTGTGGTAGAAATAGTGTGTGTTGGTGATGGTGTGTGGTAGTGTTGGTGTGTGGTAGTGTTGGTGTATGGTAACGACTGTGTGTGTTTGTGTTGGTGTGTGGTGGTGTTATTGTATGGTAGTGTTGGTGTGTAGTGGTGTTGGTGTGTGGTGGTATTGACGTGTGGTAGTGTTGGTGTGTGGTGGTATTGGTGTGTGGTAGTGTTGGTGTGTGGTGGTGATGGTGTGTGTTGGTGATGGTGTGTGGTGGTGTTGGTGTGTGGTAGTGTTGGTGTTTGGTGGTGTTGGTGTGTGGTGTTATTGACGTGTGGTAGTGTTGGTGTGTGGTGGTGTTGGTGTGTGGTGGTGTTGGTGTGTGGTAGTGTTGGTGTGTGGTGGTATTGACGTGTGGTAGTATTGGTGTGTGGTGGTATTGGTGTGTGGTGGTGTAGATGTGTGGTAATGTTGGTGTGTGGTAGTGTTGGTGTGTGGTGGTAATGGTGTGTGGTGGTATTAGTGTGTTTAAGTGTTGGTGTGTGGTAGTGCTGGTGTGTGGTAGTGTTGGTGTATGGTAGTGATTGTGTGTGTTGGTGTGTGGTGGTAATGGCGTGTGGTGGTGATGGTGTGTGGTGTTATTGGCGTGTGGTAATGTTGGTGTGTGGTGGTGTTGGTGTGTAGTGGCGTTGGTGTATGATAGTGTTGGTGTGTGGTAGTGCTGGTGTGTGTGGTGGTGTTGGTGTGTGGTGGTGCTGGTGTGTGGTTGTGTTGGTGTGTGGTAGTGTTGGTGTGTTGTAGTGTGGGTGTGTGGTGGTATCGACGTGTGGTAATGTTGGTGTGTGGTGGTGTTGCTGTGTGATGGTGTTGGTGTGTGATAGTGTTTGTGTGTGGTAGTGCTGGTGTGTGTGGTGGTGGTGTTGCTGTGTGGTGGTGCTGATGTGTGGTTGTGTTGGTGTGTGGTAGTGTTGGTGTGTGGTGGTGATGGTGTGTCTTGGTGTGTGGTGGTATTGGTGTGTGGTAGTGTTGGTGTGTGGTGGTGTTGGTGTGTGGAGGTGTTGGTGTGTGGTAGTGTTGGTGTGTGGTGGTGTTGGTGTGTGGAAGAGTCGGTGTGTGGTGGTGTTGGTGTGTAGTGGTATTGGCGTGTGGTAGTGTTGGTGTGTGGTGGTGTTGGTGTGTGGTAGTGTTGGTGTGTGATGGTGTTGGTGTGTGGAAGAGTCGGTGTGTGGTGGTGTTGGTGTGTAGTGGTATTGGCGTGTGGTAGTGTTGGTGTGTGGTAGAAATAGTGTGTGTTGGTGATGGTGTGTGGTAGTGTTGGTGTGTGGTAGTGTTGGTGTGTGGTGGTGTTGGTGTGTGGTGGTGTTGGTGTGTGGTAGTGTTGGTGTGTGGTGGTGTTGGTGTGTGGAAGAGTCGGTGTGTGGTGGTGTTGGTGTGTAGTAGTATTGGCGTGTGGTAGTGTTGGTGTGTGGTAGAAATAGTGTGTGTTGGTGATGGTGTGTGGTAGTGTTGGTGTGTGGTAGTGTTGGTGTATGGTAACGACTGTGTGTGTTGGTGTTGGTGTGTGGTGGTGTTGGTGTATGGTAGTGTTGGTGTGTAGTGGTGTTGGTGTGTGGTGGTATTGGTGTGTGGTAGTGTTGGTGTGTGGTGGTGATGGTGTGTGTTGGTGATGGTGTGTGGTGGTGTTGGTGTGTGGTAGTGTTGGTGTTTGGTGGTGTTGGTGTGTGGTGTTATTGACGTGTGGTAGTGTTGGTGTGTGGTGGTGTTGGTGTGTGGTGGTGTTGGTGTGTGATAGTGTTGGTGTGTGGTGGTATTGACATGTGGTAGTATTGGTGTGTGGTGGTATTGGTGTGTGGTGGTGTAGATGTGTGGTAATGTTGGTGTGTGGTAGTGTTGGTGTGTGGTGGTAATGGTGTGTGGTGGTATTAGTGTGTTTAAGTGTTGGTGTGTGGTAGTGCTGGTGTGTGGTAGTGTTGGTGTATGGTAGTTATTGTGTGTGTTGGTGTGTGGTGATATTGGCGTGTGGTGGTGATGGTGTGTGGTGTTATTGGCGTGTGGTAGTGTTGGTGTGTGGTGGTGTTGGTGTGTAGTGGCGTTGGTGTATGATAGTGTTGGTGTGTGGTAGTGCTGGTGTGTGTGGTGGTGTTGGTGTGTGGTGGTGCTGGTGTGTGGTTGTGTTGGTGTGTGGTAGTGTTGGTGTGTTGTAGTGTGGGTGTGTGGTGGTATCGACGTGTGGTAGTGTTGGTGTGTGGTGGTGTTGCTGTGTGGTTGTGGGTGGTTCAGGTTCAGATGCTGTGTTATGGTGCTGGTGTGTACTTGCCTGGTTGTGCTCACCCACTTGTGGTTGCAGGAGTCGAGTCTTAGCTAGCACAGAGTTTTAACTACCTGAGATTAATAAGTTTCCCCTGGATCCACATTGTTGATGTGCTTCTCCGAAACATGCTTCAACTAATCGTTCTTATTCTTATTGAAGGTCTGCACTTTCTGTTAACTTGTACACGGTCTTCTGGTCTTCTTTCTTCCTTACGGAGATCCAAAATTTTGCTGTCATCATGCAGTTATTACCATGATAAGTTTTACTGGCAGTCCCGTCAGATAATGTAACATAAATATTCTTATATTAATTTGTTCCTAAATAATCTTAAAGATATTTACATAGAAAAGTTTATACTTCAAACATTGTGATATTTTATGAGGTGAGAAATGTTGCTTTGGTATAAACACACACACACACACACACACACACACACACACACACACACACACACACACACACACACATATTGGGGAAGGGCAAAGAAAATCGCAGACAAAGTATAGGCTAGGAGAACAAAGACTGCAACCCTCACTCAAGGAGAAAGATCTTGGGATGACCATAGCACCGAGCACGTCACCGGAGGCACACATCAACCAGATAACTGCTGCAGCATATGGGCGCCTGGCAAACCTGAGAATAGCATTCCTACACCTTCGTAAGGAATCGTTCAAGACACTGTACACTGTGTACGTCGGGCCCATACTGGAGTATGCAGCACCAGTTTGGAACCCACACCTGGTCAAGCACGTCAAGAAGTTAGAGAAAGTACAAAGGTTTGCAACAAGGCTACTTCCGGAGCTCAGGGGAATGTCCTACGAAGAAAGATTGAGAGGAAATCGGCCGGACAACACTGGAGGACGGGAGGATCAGGGGAGACATACAAAATACTGCGTGGAATAGATAAGGTGGACAGAGACAGGATGTTCCAGAGAGGGGACACAGAAACAAGGGGTCACAGTTGGAAGCTGAAGACTCAGACGAGTCACAGGGATGTTAAGAAGTATTTCTTCAGTCAAAGAGTCGTCAGAAAGTGGAATAGCCTAGCAAGTGATGTAGTGGAGGCAGGAACCATACATAGCTTTAAAAGACGAGGTATGACAAAGCTCAGGGAGCAGAGAGAGAGAGAGGATCTAGTAGCGATTAGTGAAGAGGCGGGGCCAGAAGCTGAGTCTCGACCCCTGCAACCACAATTAGGTGAGTACACACACACACACACACACACACACACACGCACACACACACACACACACACACACACACACACACACACACACACACACGCACACACACATGAAGCATTAAACTACAGACCAGTGTCACTGACATGTATAGTATGCAAAATCATGGAGAAGATTATCAGGAGAAGAGTGGTGGAACACCTAGAAAGGAATGATCTCATCAACAGCAGCCAACATGGTTTCAGGGACGGGAAATCCTGTGTCACAAACCTACTGGAGTTCTATGACATGGTGACAGCAGTAAAACAAGAGAGAGAGGGGTGGGTGGATTGCATATTCTTGGACTGCAAGAAGGCGTTTGACACAGTTCCACACAAGAGATTGGTGCAAAACCTGGAGGACCAAGCAGGGATAACAGGGAAGGCACTACAGTGGATCAGGGAATACTTGTCAGGAAGACAGCAGCGAGTCATGGTACGTGGCGAGGTGTCAGAGTGGGCACCTGTGACCAGCGGGGTCCCACAGGGGTCAGTCCTATGACCAGTGCTGTTTCTGGTATTTGTGAACGACATAACGGAAGGAATAGACTCTGAGGTGTCCCTGTTTGCAGATGACGTGAAGTTGATGAGAAGAATTCACTCGATCGAAGACCAGGCAGAACTACAAAGGGATCTGGACAGGCTGCAGACCTGGTCCAGCAATTGGCTCCTGGAGTTCAACCCCACCAAGTGCAAAGTCATGAAGATTGGGGAAGGGCAAAGAAGACCGCAGACGAAGTACAGTCTAGGGGGCCAGAGACTACAAACCTCACTCATGGAAAAAGATCTTGGGGTGAGTATAACACCAGGCACATCTCCTGAAGCGCACATCAACCAAATAACTGCTGCAGCATATGGGCGCCTAGCAAACCTCAGAACAGCATTCCGACATCTTAATAAGGAATCGTTCAGGACCCTGTACACCGTGTACGTTAGGCCCATATTGGAGTATGCGGCACCAGTTTGGAACCCACACCTAGCCAAGCACGTAAAGAAACTAGAGAAAGTGAAAAGGTTTGCAACAAGACTAGTCCCAGAGCTAAGAGGTATGTCCTACGAGGAGAGGTTAAGGGAAATCAACCTGACGACACTGGAGGACAGGAGAGATAGGGGGGACATGATAACGACATACAAAATACAGAGAAATTGACAAGGTGGACAAAGACAGGATGTTCCAGAGATTGGACACAGTAACAAGGGGACACAGTTGGAAGTTGAAGACACAGATGAATCACAGGGATGTTAGGAAGTATTTCTTCAGCCACAGAGTAGTCAGTAAGTGGAATAGTTTGGGAAGCGATGTAGTGGAGGCAGGATCTATACATAGCTTTAAGCAGAGGTATGATAAAGCTCACGGTTCAGGGAGAGTGACCTAGTAGCGATCAGTGAAGAGGCGGGGCCAGGAGCTCGGACTCGACCCTCGCAACCTCAACTAGGTGAGTACACACATACATACACACATACACATATACATACACACATACACATACACACACACACATACACATACACACACACACACACACACACACACACACACACACACACACACACACACACACACACACACACACACACACACACACACACACATTCGTGTGAAAACTAATGATAAGTTAATTATCGATTACTTAATCACGATAACAGAGGATAAAGTTGGCAGTGTATCAGAGTAGCGAGATTCAGCTTGTTGCTGGTAGTGAACCTTCCATCTCAACGGTGATAAGATCCATCGTATTACCATCAAGGTCATTCTACCACCACTGTATATAACACTGGTACCCTGAGTAAAGTCATACTCTACTTGATAGTGTTAAACACTAAGCACTAGTCAACTGCATCTTCGGCCATAATATATATGTACCAATGTTATAGACATGTAACTTCGTACTTGCCCAATATGTATATACCGAGAGGTATATGTCTCTCAGTGTATGTACACAGAGTTTACCTTACTCTCTATTTTAGGGCTTAAATTATTTATGACTGATGGTGAGTAGGTTACATGGAGCCTTAATGACTCGTGTAGTCGATAAACGTTAAATCGTGGGTATTTGAGGGAACCACCAGTGCTCCTGTGTGTGTGTGTGTGTGTGTGTGTGTGTGTGTGTGTGTGTGTGTGTGTGTGTGGGTGTCTCACAATAACCTTTGGCTGGCCTGCTATCTCACCTGTGTCAGTGTGAATATTTGAAGGTGTTAACTCCGAGGTCAATGTGTCATCGCTCCTCCTCCCTAGCTGTGACCGTCACCTCAGCACAAGTCTCTCAGCAGATGCACGGTGATAACGAGTCACAACTTTCATTGCTTCTTCAACTATCTTGCCTTGTATCTAATTAATTTACTGCATTTGTAAGCGATTACCTATGATATTATGCATTATGATATCCTCATTCTCTTCCACTAAATTTGTGTGATATGCCATTCAAAATGATCATCTCCAAGTAGAGGTAACTGCAGCCTTGCTCTAAGGGAACCTTTAAATCTGCTGTAGTTATTAACTCTTGGCGATATCCTCGTTGTCTTGAAGTCTCTCAGCTCATACTTACAGATTTCATTGTCTCGAGCGATAACTCATTAGGAAGTATGAGAGAAGACTATCGTGTGCGTGTGTGTGAGTGTACTCACTTACTTGTGGTTGCAAGGGTAGATTTATAGCTCTTGACCCCGCCTCTTCACTGATTGCTACAAGGTCCTCTCTCTCCCTGCTCCATGAGCTTTATCAAACCTCATCTTAAAACTATGTATGGTTCCCGCCTCCACTACGTCACTTTCTAGGCTATTCCACTGTCTGACAACTCTATGACTGAAGAAATACTTCCTAACATCCCTTTGACTCATCTGAGTCTTCAACTTCCAATTGTGACCCCTTGTTTCTGTGTCCCATCTCTGGAACATCCTGTCTTTGTCCACTTTGTCTATTCCGCGCAGTATTTTATATGTCGCTATCATGTCTCCGCTGACCCTCCTGTCCTCCAGTGTCGTCAGGCCAATTTCCCTTAACCTTTCTTCGTAGGACAATCCCCTTAGCTCTGGAACTAATCTTGTTGCAAACCTTTGCACTTTCTCTAATTTCTTGACGTGCGTGACTAGGTGTAGATTCCAAAATGGTGCTGCATACTCCAGTATGGGCCTGACGTATATGGTGTACAGTCTTGAACGATTCTTTACTGAGGTATCGGAAAGTTATCCTTAGGTTTGCCAGACGCCCATATGCTGCAGCAGTTATCTGATTGATGTGCGCCTCAGGAGATGTGCTCGGTATTATACTCACCTCAAGATCTTTTTCTTCCTTGAGTGAGGTTTGCAGTCTTTGGCCACCTAGACTATACTCTGTCTGCGGTCTTCTTTGCCCTTCCCGGATCTTCATGACTTTGCATTTGGCAGGGTTAAATTCCAGGAGCCAGTTGCTGGACCAGGCTTGTAGCCTCTCCAGGTCTCTTTTTAGTCCTGCCTCATCCTCGACCGATTTGATTCTCCTCATTAACTTCACATCATCTGCAAACAAGGACACTTCTGAGTCCCTTCCGTTATGTCAATCACATATGCCAAAAGCAGCACAGGTCCTAGGACTGACCCCTGTGGAACCCCGCTTGTCACAGGCGCCCACTCTGACACCTCGTCACGTACCATGACTCGTTGTTGCCTCCCTGTCAGATATTCTCTGATTCATTGCAGTGCCTTTCCTGTTATGTGTGCCTGACCCTGTAGCATTTACATTAACCTCTTGTGAGGAAATGTGTCAAAGGCTTTCGTGCAGGCATCCATCCCCAGCCATAGGGGTGGAAGCACTGGGCCCCAACCATAAGACCATTGTTAGTGCTATCACTGTGGTAATAAAATATTAGAATATGCCGACAGTGTGTAAATAAGGTAAAATATGCTGGTTATGGCCTTTTATTTATGAAGACAGTTCGTCCACCAGTGGCTTTATTAATTCCTAGTGAAAATTATATGAGTATGTAAAGGGGTTAGAGGTCCTTAGTATTATGTATTGGGGCAAGAAGCCTTGCTGAATTTTCGCAGATTGTGAATGATCTTCAGTTTTGAGTAAAGGTATGGGCTGTGCCTGTTACTGCTGATGAAACGTCTTCATGAATAAAATGCCATAATTGTGACTTACTCCCCCAGGTGTACATTACCACCCTCGCTCAAGAGCTGAACACGTGTGCATCACCTGGGTATCTTTATTATGTAGACGTATCGTCAACCAGTGGCTTTATCAATACAATACAGAAACGAAAACTGAAGACTAAAGAGGTAGATGAAGCAATCAATCCCTCAGCCTAGCAACAGGTTTCACTACCGTAGTCTTGATGACTCTGAATCACAGACATAAGCCTAGTTCTTCCTGCTTGTGCTTCAGATCATAAAGACTACGGTAGTGAACACCTGCTGCTAGGCAGCAGAGATATTAACCCAGGAGATATATTAACCCAGCATAACCGAGGAAAGCCAGGCCGTGTTGCTTCCCTTGGGATCGTTTGATCATCTTTCTGAAGATACGATCCACAACACTAGACTAACAATCCAGTTATCTAGTTACTGCTAGGTGAAGAGTCATCAGGCTTGGAGAGACACTCACGTCTCTACTTACCTATGATTGAAACCTGCTGCTCACTTAAAATAGGATAAACTTTATTCAGATTCAGTATAAATTGATTGGTGTTCTGTTATAAAATTATATAATAGTTACAGTGAAAATCTAATTGTTATCAACATACAATAATGGTAAATTGTATAGATTTAGCTGGTCACTTGAGTCGACACTCTATCACTGTACAACAATAGCCCTTAAATCTAATAAGCACAATTAATTTGCTAATGCTCATTAATATATAGTGTTTTTTTTTTATCTAATTAGGTTTTAAATGAGCCCTGAAGTGGTACCTTTAAGTGTTTACCTAATTCTTTTCTTATCCACTTCCCCTCCAAACTTTCATTTATAATTTGAGATCGCCTTATCTGATCTGATTCAAATTTTCAACGCAGATTTACTGTAATGTGGGAATGGCTCAGGCAACTATGGTATGTATGGGAATCCTCCAGTCAGTCTTATACAACCCATTCCTGAAGTTTGGTTCCCATGTGCTAAGTTAAGAAAGCCTCTTTTGGAAGTGTTGTTCAAGAGTGTAGGTGTCATCTTTCTGTCTGCATGTAAAAAAATAGTGTAAACTTTTTTCCCTTTAAATTACGTTAAATATATTTGAGTATACCTCTTTTAAAGGACTTTAATATTTAAGGGTTGATGCATGTTACACTCAGGATACTACTCAATAACTTTAAGTAGGTGCAAATTTGTCTATATACTAAAATACTTAACAACACTTGGAAACGATGCAATCTCTGCGATGACCGGAGAATGCTTTTTCAGATAGGATTCAAACTTTTAGCTCTAGTATATTTTGTTAAACGTAAGGTTTAAGCTCGAACTGGACTACATTGGTCTCAAATTCTCAATTTTTAAAATAAACTCGATAATGATATCCGTTCAGTAAGTAAACAGTGACTTCACAATATTAACGTTGACTGATTCTGTTATAAGACTGATGCTCCATAAAGTTAGTCTACGTAGCTTTAACTCAGAACTTCATTGTTCTTAAAAAAATTGAATCATTGGATTCAAAGTAATTACTGGAGAATTTCTTCTCTGATAAGCTTCAACCATTGTTGTTGGTGGACTCTATTAAAACCATACCACGGGTGGAGTTAAAACCCGCGATCACAGATTAACAAAACTCCAGACCGTCGCGGGTTCTAACCCCACCCGTGGTATGGTTTGTTTGCAATCGTGTCATTACGATTTCGTGAGTCATGTTGAGAGCCAGTCTGTTGTTAAATAAAGAATTAGACACGAACAACATCTGGGTATCTTTACTTTGTAGACGTTTCACCATCTAGTGGCTTTATCAATACAACTCAAAGACATCATGTAAAAACTAGATTTATATAAAAAAGACGAAGTAATCAATCCCTCAGTCTAGTAGGTGATAAGCACCGTAGTCTTGAAGACTCGGAACCACATGTTGCACTAGTATCTAATTCTTCATCTTGTCAGTATTATGAACTATTCATACACAACATATTGTTAGGTACAACGTTCATGTCATCCACTAACTTCCTTCAAGGCTTTCCATTATAACTTCAGAACTCCTTATCCCACCAGTTTTAAAATTTTAACCTCGATGAACTTATAAACAAGGAAAGGTTCTTAGAATACTTGTCCAGCGCAGACGCCCTCTCTACAATTTTATATAGATCATTTCCGATTTTGGTTTCCATTCGATAACTCTACAAAGCCTCTATCGACCAGCTTCAACTTTTCGACGCTCCTGTATCCTACCTAAGAGAAAGTGGGCGTTGTTAGTGGAATGTTTAGCTGCCATTTTCGAAATAGTATTTTTTTTCATTCAGTAACAGCAGTAATCTTTAAAGGCTGATGAATTTTAAGAAATGGATTGAACGTTTTTGGGTTTGGGTTGTGTAAGTGCATATAATTCAAATTTATTAACGTAGCTGGTGTGACTGTTGGATTCTGTGCAATAACTGGAAAATGCATATTCTGATCGGTTTCAAACTGCTGATAACCTCAGGGTAGATAACAAGTGATTCAGATATGTACAGACATCCCCTGCATGGACCATAGGTGGTGCAGAGGTATAGACACCCCCGGGGTGGACCACAGGTGGTACAGAAGTGCGCAGACATTCCCGGGATGGACCACAGGTGGTACAAAGGTGTGCAGACATCCCCCGGCGTGGACCACAGGTGGTACAGAGGTATAGATATCCTCTGGGTGGACCAGAGGTGGTACAGAGGTGTGGTGACACTGGGTGTGTGTGTGTAAGGGGGGGGGAATTGTAGTGACCCTCGGGATGGTTTTATTGTGTGTGCTCATTGTGTGAGACAAGGAAGAATGACAAAGAGAGCTTGCCACACAAGCACTTCAAAGATCCTCTGTGCAGCTGACGATGGTAATCCTTTCTTCAGAACTGGCAACAGTGTTTCTTTGGTTGATGAATCAGGCACATGTGCAACACCTGGGTATATTTATTATGAAGACGTTTCGCAAACAAATGGCTTCATCAGTTGAAAAAGCCACTTGTTGGCGAGACGTTTTCTCGATAAAGATACCCAGGTATTGCACATGTGTTTTATTTATCAGTAAAGGTACGCAGGTGTTGCACATGCGTGTTATCCACCAGTAAACGTACCCAGGTGTTGCACATGTCTTATACATCAGTAAAGATACCCAGGTGTTGCAAGTGTGTCTTATTCATCAATTTGTTGGTATTGTATGCCATTAATATAGTTTTTTTTTGTGTCTAGCCGAGAGGAAGAAGATTTAGTTCACCGCTGAGAGTCTACAAGACAGACTCCCGGCCATTGAGAGATGTATGGGCAAGTCTGATTAAACCTCATAACCCAGTTAATCAAGTAGTGAAAAGATACTTATGTGTTAGTCTGCTGTTGTAGAGCACATCATGGGGAGGAATATTGTGGTGGATCACTCAGCACTTTGTTAGTCTGTGATGAATGGTTTGAAAAACCGACAAGTTGAAGATTGAGACACTTATGCAGCATATGGGAATCTTTATTCAGGAAACGTTTCGCCACACAGTGGCTTCATCAGTCCAATACAAAGAGGAAGGCGTAAGGAGAGGAGGAGTATGAGGTAATCAGTCCCTCAGCCTGGAGTCGATGTGTTCAGTCCATCAATCTTGTAGATTGATGGACTGAGTGTGAGTGACTGTAGGTCGTGTGTATGTGACTGTAGGTCGTGTGTGTGTGACTGTAGGTTGTGTGTGTAACTGCAGGTCGCGTGCGTGTGTGACTGTAGGTCGTGTGTGTGACTGTGGGTCGTGTGTGTGTGTGTGTGTGTGTGTGTGTGTGTGACTGTAGGTCGTGTGTGTGACTGTAGGTCGTGTGTGTGTGACTGTAGGTCGTGTGTGTGTGACTGTAGGTCGTGTGTTTGACTGTAGGTCGTGCGTTTGACTGCAGGTCGTGTGTGTGACTGTAGGTCGTGTGTGTGTGTGACTGTAGGTCGTATGTGTGTGTGTGTGTGTGTGTGTGTGTAACTGTAGGTCGTGTGTGTGACGGTAAGTCGTGTGTGTGATTGTAGGTCGTGTGTGTACTCACCTATTTGTACTCACCTATTTGTGGTTGCAGGGGTCGAGTCCTAGCTCCTGGCCCCGCCTCTTCACCGGTCGCTACTAGACCCTCTCTCTCCCCGCTCCATGAGCTTTATCAAACCTCGTCTTAAAACTGTGTATGGTTCCTGCCTCCACTACGTCATTTTCTAGGCTATTCCACTGCCTTACAACTCTATGACTGAAGAAATACTTCCTACTATCTCTCTGACTCATTTGTGTCTTCAACTTCCAATTGTGGCCTCTTGTTTCTGTGTCCCCTCCCTGGAACATCCTGTCCTTGTCCACCTTGTCTATTCCACGCAGTATTTTATATGTCGTTATCATGTCTCCCCTGACCCTCCTGTCCTCCAGTGTCGTCAGGCCGATTTCCCTTAATCTTTCTTCATAGGACATTCCCCTTAGCTCTGGAACTAACCTTGTTGCAAACCTTTGTACTTTCTCTAGTTTCTTGACGTGCTTTATCAAGTGCGGGTTCCAAACAGGTGCTGCATACTCCAGTATGGGCCTGACATACACGGTGTACAGTGTCTTGAATGATTCCTTACTAAGGTGTCGGAATGCTGTTCTCAGGTTTGCCAGGCGCCCATATGCTGCAGCAGTTATCTGATTGATGTGTGCTTCCGGAGACATGCTCGGTGTTATACTCACCCCAAGATCTTTCTCCTTGAGTGAGGTTTGCAGTCTTTGGCCACCTAGCCTATACTCTGTCTGTGGTCTTCTGTGCCCTTCCCCTATCTTCATGACTTTGCATTTGGCAGGATTAAATTCGAGAAGCCATTTGCTGGACCAGGTGTCCAGTCTGTCCAGGTCTCTTTGAAGTCCTGCCTGGTCCTCATCAGATTTAATTCTCCTCATTAACTTCACATCATCTGCAAACAGGGACACTTCTGAGTCTAACCCTTCCGTCATGTCGTTCACATATACCAAAAATAGCACTGGTCCTAGGACCGACCCCTGTGGGACCCCGCTCGTCACAGGTGCCCACTGTGATACATCATTACGTACCATGACTCGTTGTTGCCTCCCTGTCAGGTATTCTCTGATCCATTGCAGTGCTCTTCCTGTTATATGCGCCTGATGCTCTAGCTTCTGCACTAATCTCTTGTGTGTGTGTGTGTGTGTGACTGTAGGTTGTGTGCGTGACTGTAGGTTGTGTGTGTGTGTGTAGGTTGTGTGTTTGACTGTAGGTCGCGTGTGTGTGACTGTAGGTCGTGTGTGTGACTGTAGGTCGTGTGTGTTACTGTAGTTCGTGTGTGTGTGTGTTACTGTAGGTCGTGTGTGACTATAGGTCGTGTGTGTGACTGTAGATTGTGTGTGTGACTGTAGGTTGTGTGTGTGACTGTAGGTCGTGTGTGTGTGACTGTTGGTTGTCTGTGTGGCTGTAAGTCATGTGTGTGAGTGTAAGTCGTGTGTGTGACTTGCGACACACACCTGTTACTGCCATGGTAACATCTCTTATCTTAGGAGATTTCTTAACACTGGTGAGAATGGCAGTTTAGTAGAGGTCTTCCGAGAGCCTGTTGGCGAGCTTCAAGTGTTTTTGTATCATGAAATGCTTCGCTCACAGGCGAAAATGAGCAAAGTTTGTTATTCTTGGTGTAAAACGAGGATTGTGTGTGTGTGTGTGTGTGTGTGTGTGTGTGTGTGTGTGTGTGTGTGTGTGTGTGTGTGTGTGTGTGTGTGTGTTGGGTTGGTGGAGGGGTGTGTGTTGGCGGGGCGGTGGTGGGGGGAGGGTCAGTAAGGCCGTCACCGCTAATGTCTCGCCGCTAATTATCGCTTCTTCATCAAGTGCTGATAGGTAATTAGCGAAGTGGTGAGGCCTCCCACCACCCGACTGTGAGGATATTAACCTGTTGACAAAGATAATGTTGACTGCTTGCTAAGTGGTGTTGGTGTCGCCCTCTGTCATAGTCTCCCTCTTAATACTACTCTCCCATCCCCTTCCCCCGACACACACACACACACACACACACACACACACACACACACACACACACACACACATACACACACACACACACACACACACACACACACACACACACACACATACACAGGGAAGGTACTACAGTGGATCAGGGAAGACAGCAGCGAGTCATGGTACGTGGCGAGATGTCAGAGTGGGCGTCTGTGACCAGCGGGGTCCTACAGGGGTCAGTCCTAGGACCAGTGCTGTTTCTGGTATTTGTGAACGACATGACGGAAGGAATAGAAGAATTCATTCGATCGAAGACCAGGCAGAACTACAAAGGGATCTGAACAGGCTGCAGACCTGGTCCAGCAATTGGCTCACGGAGTTCAACCCCACCAAGTGCAAAGTCATGAAGATTGGGGAAGGGCAAAGAAGACCATAGACGGAGTACAGTCTAGGGGGGGCAGAGGCTACAAACCTCACTCAAGGAAAAAGATCTTGGGGTGAGTATAACACCAGGCACATCTCCCGAAGCGCACATCAGCCAAATAACTGCTGCAGCATATGGGCGCCTAGCAAACCTCAGAACAGCATTCCGACATCTTAATAAGGAATCGTTCAGGACCGTGTACGTTAGGCCCATATTGGAGTATGCGGCACCAGTTTGGAACTCACACCTAGCCAAGCATGTAAAGAAACTAGAGAAAATGCAAAGGTTTGCAACAAGACTAGTCTCAGAGGTAAGGGGTATGTCCTACGAGGAGAGGCTAAGGGAAATCGACCTGACGACACTGGAAGACAGGAGAGATAGAGGGGACATTATAACGACATACAAAATACTGAGAGGAATTGACAAGGTGGACAAAGACAGGATGTTCCAGAGATGGGACACAGCAACAAGGGGACACAGTTGGAAGTTGAAGACACAGATGAATCACAGGATGTTAGGAAGTATTTCTTCAGCTACAGAGTAGTCAGGAAGTGGAATAGTTTGGGAAGCGATGTAGTGGAGGCAGGATCCATACATAGCTTTAAGCAGGTATGATAAAGCTCACGGTTCACGGAGAGTGACCTAGTAGCGACCAGTGAAGAGGCGGGGCCAGGAGCTAGGACTCGACCTCTGCAACCTCAACTAGGTGATTACACACACACACACACACACAGCAAAGAGGCTGGGCCAGGAGCTATGAATCGACCCCCTGCAACCACAAATAGGCGAATACATAGGTGGTTACACACACACACACACACACACACACACACACACACACACACACACACACACACACACACACACACACACACACACCACAGGAATGAAAACATATACCATCTTTCCAACTGGATATCAGATCCCGAGGAATGATAAAGGGGGTGGAGGTGTTGCACTGATCATCAAAAACCAGTGAAGTTTCAGGGAGTTGGAATGAGGGGACAGAGGGGAAGCAAGGGATTAAATAGTAGAAACACTTCAGACTGGGGGTCCTAAGGTGGCGATTGCAGTGATGTATATCCCACCACAGAATAACAGGAAGTCAAAACATGACTGTGATGAGGGCAGCAGAGCAGTGGTTGATGCACTGGCTGAGGTGGCAAGATGGGCCCACGTGGGCAAGGAAAATTTACTAGTTGTGGGTAACTTCAATCACAAGGCAATCGACTGGGAAAACCTGGAACCATATGGGGGACCAGAAACGTGGAGGGCTAAGGTGATGGAGGTGGTACTGGAAAACTTCACACATCAACATGTTAAGGACACTACCAGAGAGAGATGAGAGGATCTGCCAGCATGAACCTCATATTCACTTTGAGTATTTCGGATACTGAGGACATCACATATGACAGGCCCCTTCGAGCTAGTGATCACGTGGTCCTGAGCTTCAAATACGTAATAGAATTACAAGTGGAGAGGCAAGCAGGAGGAGTAGGACGGGAGAAGCATAACTACAAAGAGAGGATTACATAGGCATAAGAAATTTCCTGTATGAAGTTCATTAGGAAAGAGAACTGGTGGGAAAATCAGCAAATGAAATGAAGGATTATGTGACAACAAAATGCAAGGAGGCAGAGGAGAGGTTCGCTCCCAAGAGTAACTGAAATAGTGGGAAGACCAGAACAAGCTCTTGGTTCACCCAAAGGTGTAGAGAGGTCAAAACTAAGTGTGCTAGAAAATGGAAAAAGTATAGAAGACAAAGGACCCAGGAAAATAAGGAGATTAGTTGAAGTGCCAGAAACGAATATGCACGGATAAGGAGGGAGGCCCAGCGACAGCACGAAAACGACATAGCATAAAAAGCCAAGTCTGACCCAAATCTGTTGTATAGCTACATCAGGTGGAAAACAATAGTCAAGGACAAGGTAATCAGGCTGAGGAAACGACCGAGAAGTATTTGAAGAGTTCAACATGAGATTTATGGAAGTATTTTTATTGGAGATAGATAGGACTCCGGAAAGCCAGAATGGTGGGGTACACCAACAAGTGCTGGACACAATACACACAACCAAAGGACGTGAAGAGGCTGCAAAATGAACTAGATAACTCAAAAGCAGTGGGACTGGACATCTCTCCGTGGGTCCTGAGAGAGGGAGTGGAGGGGGTGTATGTGCCACTAACATCAATCTTCAACACATCTATCGAAACAGGACGACTACCTGCGGTGTGGAAGACAGCAAATGTAGTCCCAATTTTTAAAAAAAGGAGACAGACATGCAGCATTAAACTACAGACCAGTGTCAGTGGCAAGTAGAGTCATGGAGAAGATTACAGAAGAGTGGTGGCGCACCTAGAGAACGAGCTTATACATGACAACCAGCACGGTTTCATGGAAGGGAAATCCTGTGTCACAAACCTATTGGAGTTTTATAACAAGGTAACGGAAGTAGGAAGAGAGAGAGAGAGAGATGGGTAGATTTCATTTTCTTGGACTGCCAAAAGGCTTTCGACACAGTTCCACACAAGAGACTAGTGCAAAAGCTAGAGGATCAGACAGGTATAACAGGAAAGGCACTGCAGTGGATCAGGGAATACCTGACAGGAAGGCAACAACGCGTTATGGTACGTGATGAGGTGTCAGAGTGGGCGCCTGTGACTAGAGGGGTTCCAAAGGGGTCAGTCCTAGGACAGTTGGTGTTTCTGGTATATGTGAATGACATGACGGAAGGGATAGACTCAGAAGTGTCCCTGTTTACGGATGATGTGAAGCTAATAAGGAGAATTCAGTCTGATGAGGATCAGGCAGGACTACAGAGGATCTAGACAGGCTGCAAGCCTGGTCCAGCAACTGGCTCCCGGAGTTTAACCCCACCAAATGCAAAGTCATGAAGGTAGGGGAAGGGCAAGGAAGACCGCAGGCAGAATACAGGCTAGGGGGCCAAGGACTGCAAACCTCACTCAAGGAAAACGATCTTTGGGTGAGTATAATATCAAGCACATTTCCTGAGGCGCACATCAACCATATAACTGATGCAGCCTGGCAAATATAAGAATAGCGTTTTGACACCTTAGTATGGAATCGTTCAAGATTCGGTACACCGTGTACGTCAGGCCCTTATTGGAGTACGCAGCACCAGTTTGGAGCTCACACCTGGTCAACCACATCAAGAAATTAGAAAAAGTGCACAGGTTTGCAACAAGAATAGTCCCGGAGCTAAGGAACATGTCATACGAGGAGAGGTTAAAGGAAATCTTCCTGACGACACTGGAGGGCAGGAGGGACAGGGGAGGGGGGAACATAATAACGGCGTATAAAATACTGAGAGGAATTGACAAGGTGGGTAGTGGTAGGTTGTTTCAGAGATGGGACACAGCAACAAGGGGTCACAATTGGAAGTTGACAACTCAGATGAGTCACAGGGATGTTAGGAATATTTCTTCAGTCATAGAGTTGTCAAGAAGTGGAATAGTCTGGAGAGTGATGTAATGGAGGCAGGATCCATACATAGCTTTAAGAAGAGGTATGATAAAGCTCATGGAGCAGGGAGAAAGTGGACCTAGTAACGACCAGTGAAGAGGCAGGGCCAGGAGCTATAACTCAACCCCTGCAACCACAATTAGGCGAGTACACCACCCACCCACCCACCCACCCACCCACACACACACACACACACACACACACACACACACACACACACACACACACACACACACACACACACACACACACACACACATCGGTCGAGGATCAGGCAGGACTACAAAGAGACCTGGACGGGCTACAAGCCTGGTCCAGCAACTGGCTCCTTGAATTTAACTCTGCCAAATGCAAAGTCATGAATTTCGGGAAAGGGCAAAGAAGACCGCAGACAGAGTATAGTCTAGGTGGCCAAAAACTGCAAACCTCACATCTCCTGAGGCGCACATCAGTCAGATAACTGCTGCAGCATACGGGCGTCTGGCAAACCTAAGGATAGCTTTCCGATACCTCAGTAAGTAATCGTTCAAGACTCTGTACATCATATACGTCAGGCCCATACTGGAGTATGCAGCACCAGTTTGGAATCCACACCTGGTCAAGCACGTCAAGAAATTAAAGAAAGTGCAAAGGTTTGCAACAAGACTAGTCTCAGAGCTAAGGGGATTGTCCTATGAAGAAAGGTTAAGGGAAATTGGCCTGACGACAGGAGGGTCAGGGGAGACATGATAGCGACATAAAATTCTGCGCGGAATAGACAAAGTGGACGAAGACAGGATGCTCCAGAGATGGGACACAGAAACAAGGGGTCACAATTGGAAGCTGAAGACTCAGTTAAATCAAATGATGTAAGGAAGTATTTCTTCACTCATAGAGTTGTCAGGAAGTGGAATAGCCTAGAAAGTGACGTAGTGGAGGCGGGAACCATACATAGTTTTAAGATGAGGTTTGATACAGCTCATGGAGCAGGGAGAGAGAGGACCTTGTAGCAATCAGTGAAGAGGATTGGCCAAGAGCTATGAATCGACCCCTGCAACCACAATTAGGTGAGTACACACACACACATAACAGTCGTTAACATCACATCAGATTTTTTCTGTATGGATTTAATCACATTTCTCTACATCATGTTAGGTAAGGTTAGTTTTAACTGGTTTAATGAAAATCACCAAATTATAATTTAATTCCACTACAAAAATGTGTATGTATGTGTGTGTGTGTGATGACAATTTCGTTGGATAATGTTATAAATAAATTGAAGTACGTGGTGAATGCAAAGTAGACAGATCTAAGTCGGCGCTCACTTATTTCCTTAGACATTTACCTGTCGAAATAAATGTGAGAAATAGTATTCATATAAGCTTCATCTGAAACTAATAATGATTGCGACTAATTGTAAGTTAGCTGGACTGTATTGTTTTAGCTTTAAGATAAAAGTAGAAGAATATATAGCATTCTGAACCGTGAAAAAAGCTTATGTAAGTAATGTTCTCACGAGCTTTTGGGGGAAGCTCCTATGTTGTGACACCATTATGAAAGTTACCTAGGATACAGGATAAGCTAGCCAGCCACATAGATGTTTTTCCGTCACTGAGTGATCCCAGGAAAGTGTCCCCGTATTCCGTAACTGCAGTTCCCTGTGTTTCAGTGCACCTGAGTGGAATAGTGCAGAGTGTGACATAAGATAATGCAGTTAGACATTATCTCTGAAGATTTGAAGGGAATCAGGAGAGGCATTCGCAAAAATCATATGGACAATAATATCCAAATTTCTTCAGTAAAAATGGTAAATTAGGACTAAATCTAATTTAAAGCATTCTAAGAGACCAATATCCTAGAATACACAATTAAGTCTGAATCCATTCATATGTGACACTCAAAAATTATCCCATAAAAAGTAGTATTTAAATTTTTCCAATTTCTTTCAAACTAACAAACCAAGAGAAGGTCAAGAGAGGCCTGAGCTTGCTACCATCTGCAGCTCATAAAACTGCCATCCCCACGAGCCCCTTTGAGGCGGGGTAGATGGCAGACCAGAGGCCTAGCTTCTCTCTACGAGCCCCGTGAGGGCGGGGAATGTGGCTAGGCCTGAGGACACTTAGTCCCAAAGATGAGGAGGTACTGTACCTCCTCCCATGGGAGACTTAAGTCTCGAGACACTCCCCAGATAGGGAGCCAAGGCCGGGTCACCACTACTTGGAAAAGACCCGGGCCGGGAGAATACCGGCGAATAAAAAAAAAAAAAAAAAAAAAAAACCAAGACCTACACAGGCAAAAATCAATTAAAAATTTTGTTCAAGACTGACCAGCTTTTAAAAAAAAGTAAGTAGTAAGTTTAGCGTACATAACATACAAAATTTTAATAATTATCTTGAGGGCACTCGTGTTATAGGCACATAAATGAACATTAAGTTGATTTTACCTAAGATAACCTTGGATAGCTAGCTCAGGCTGACAGATTTCAACACCTTGTATGTGCCCCATCCTGTGTGATAGAATATGACAGGGAAATATAGCTAGGTTTTGTTCCCACTGTGTAACTATATAGAATAGGGTACAACACACTGCTGATATATTCACTTTTAATAAGACGGTATCATAAGACTAGTCATTGTGTATAATACTATGTGCATGATACTCCACTCACTGAGGAACATATAGTATAACAACCTATGTATTGTGTCAAGATATCTTGTTCAGGAAAATAACATACCAGACAATTGAAGCAAATGTCCTAAATATGCTTTTAAAAGATGAAATAATAATTACAAATATATATCCCGATGTGTTGTGAAGGTTTTTGAGGCGTAGTTCCCAGGCCTGTTGTGTATTTATACGTTCTTGTATTCCGCTCTTCAGGATGGACATGGGGTGCAAAGTAAACTTATTTCTGATAAGAAGAGCATTCTTCAGTTATTTCACAAAAACCAATTTAATAAATAAAATTGACAACTGATAGCTGGCACAAGCTAACATCAAGATATTGTTTCCTTTGAAGAAAACACATCACTAAAAGTTTAAAGCTTACCGGAAGATGCATTTTCCAGTTATTGCACAGACTATTCTCTCTAATATAGTACCTATACAGCCTAAACCCGTGAAACGTTCCATCCATATTATATGATACATCACTCACTGAACATTGATGCCTTTTACAATTGTTATAGTTTAATCAGAGGAAAGCGCTTGGCCCGCAGGGGTCATATAGTATCTGTGGATTGGGAGGCATTCAAATTCGTTCCAAGCAAGGGAAAGAAAAGTCTGGTTCCTTGGATCAAGAGCCCCTCATCAGCATCAATGCAAAATAATGTAACAGCCACACAAATATATCAACCTTCTGCTAAGTAGGACAACACTGTTGATATTATGAAGGTGATCAGATGATCAGAGGAGACGGACACTGTCTCCGCCTATCACACGGAAACGAAATTCGATAATGACCTCTGTAGCAGTGTGTACAGGTCGCCCACACATGCTGATAGTCACATGAATCTTGCCCAGGATACATTACATAAGCCTTGAAAATTTGAAGCCGATCGAATAAGGTGTTCTCGAGTAATAAACGAAAATTTGTGAGAACGTAAATGAAAATGTTGCTGAGAATGTTCCCGCAACATAAGAAAGTCTTAAATTACTATAAAGCCGTGGATTTTTATTTTTTTTCCAGTTGACTTTTCTCATTTACTTTCCATTTAAAATGTATTGAAATCCCGTAAAGAAAAGTAAGTTGATTCTGATTTTTAAAAATCCAGTTTGATAAAACTGGGTTTTTAAAAATCCAGTAATAAAAAGTTAAAAAAATCCTTGTTAAGATATACTAGCATTTATTGTTTGAAGATGACCAGAAGAGGCATTGTGTAGTTATAACACGGGAAGCAATAAGCTTAAGAAAATTGGAAACTTGAAATTTAAACTGTTGAAAATGAGTGACAAGCTGTGTATTAATAAAGTTCAATAATGGTAAAAGTTTGATGCCTATCACAGAATATATTTTTCAGTAATTGATCTGATTCCAATGATTCCAAATTTTTTAACTACTTCAGTAAAACTGCAAATTTTGTACCAACTCAGACTAAACTTAAGTGGTATTATTTGTACCAACATAGACTAAACTTAAGTGGTATTATTTGTACCAACATAGACTAAAATCAAGTGGTATTATTTGTACCAACTCAGACTAAACTTAAGTGGTATTATTTGTACTAACAGACTAAACTTAAGTGGTATTATTTGTATCAACACAAACTAAACTTAAGTGGTATTATCCTTATTATAGAATACATCGTCAATAATATTTTAAAGCCAGTCAGAAAAAAAACATTCTTTAATATCTCTTTTTATTCAATAAAACTGACAGATTGGAACTTATGCGATCCATGAGCATCGTCAGTCTTTTCTTCAAGAAACCACACCGGTGGTGAAAATCTGAAGCCGATCAGATGAGCCATTCTCCAGCAATTGCACGGATTTCAACGATTCCAATTTTTTTCCTACTTTTCTGCATCAACAAATGTGGCAGGACACAAAGGAAACTTAACAGGTATTATCTTGCCACTAAGATGCATCAGCCATTAAATATTGAAGACGTTCAGAAGAGGTAAACTGAAAATTATTTAACGTGACTGAACGGGAGTAAAATTTCACATTATTTTATTCATAAAATGGTCAAATCTTCTGGGATCAACTGTCGCCAGGCCTAGCCCCATTCCCCGCTCTCACGGGGCTCGTAGCGAGAAGCCAGGCGTTTGGTCTGCCATCTTCCCCGCCCCAGGGAAGGGAGGGGCTCGTGGGAATGGCAGTCCTGTGAGCTGCAGGTGGTAGCAAGCTCACATATCAGCAATACCTTCAGTCAACATTTCAACTTATTGATTTTGATTCTCACTCGTAATTTCCCTACACATTCAACTGCTTCTAGTGATACTCAACTATCTATCAAGCACAGATCCCTTATTACTATGCTTCTACCTAGTCCACAACCACCAGCTGCTCTACCATTCTGCTGTATCACGAGTAATTAATGTCATTATTACAAGGAATGTTAAAGAATGCATGGGATATTAGGAAGAGCTTCAAATGTTGACTTCTTAGTTTTTCCTGTATGCATCAGGTAACAATAATATCCCGATGTCTCGTATTTTGGTTCATATCCTGCTCTACTATACTGCAGACCGCATCTGCAGAAAATGAAAATTCTCAGATTCACCTACGCCGCTGCTCTTATTAAGCAATTTTAACTCTCATTATTTTCTCTGGGAAGGGTGGCATTATGACACATGAAGACCAGTTAGTATTTTTTCATCTCTTGAACAGTTGTCTTCCTTTCTTGTATATAGATCTCTCTGTCTGTTCTCATTTTATAGTGTTTGAGTTCAGTAGGTTTCTAATAAATGAAGTCAGCCACAGATATTCTCCATTTCGCCCTCCCCTACAGTTCCGGTGCCAATTTAAACGTGCATATTGGGCGCTTTATACACTTCATACACCTTTTATTTGGCATTCCTTCCGATTCATCCTCTACAGACGATTTGGTGCAACTCTTCAACACTTCTATTAACCTCTTAAGCTATGCTGTTATTCGTTGCATCTCGGGTAAGCATTGTATGAAATGTGTTCTCTGGTGACTTCAGCTGCACAGCGAAGTTCGTTTGATGAAACACATGGAACTGTTACCATTGCAACTGCACTATAGATCGTTTACAGCCCTACAAACAAGAGAGGGCATGCAAGTTGCGTTATACAGACAGCAAAATGAAGTTAATGACGTTCTTAAGTTTCTACTGTAAACACTACTATATGTAGGAAGTTCTTAAAAAATACGGAAGTAAACAGAAACGTACCCATTTGATCCTTCCCTCGTCCTTACTGCTCTGGTGAAAATTTAGCAGACACTGTCAACATTACCAAAGCGATTGGGCATCACTTTGTTTGTTTCTCTTGGGTTGTATTTATCTCCCTCCTTTCTTCTGTCCACACCCATGTGGGTGTCCTCCTCGCTGGACTTTGTTTTATACAGATGAATTTTGCAACATTCCCCTAGTGTTGCTTGAACTTATATTGATGCTGTCTTAGCTGCCAACCTGTGGCTGCTAGAACTAACGAAATCCTCGTTTTAGATGCTTCAACAGTTGCATGTTACAACACTAGTGTTCCTTTTCAATCGAATTTGGCCCGAAGGTATTAATTATACCTCTTCATCAGAAAGCTGCCGTAGTTCTCTCTTCCGAAAAAAACACGTATCGTGGGTTAAGACACTTCTTATTATAAGCTCAGTGCCGGTGCTGTTCGTAAGGTCTTGGAATGCTTAGTTAATTAATGGCTCATGTCTTATTTTGAAGCTCAAAACACACTCTCCTCTCATCACTTGAATTTTAAAAGGGCCTTCCCACCATTGATTCCTAGCTGATAACCATTTAGTTACTGCCATTTTTTTTTTATCTGGAAAAGGCTGACGACTCTATAGTGTTAAAATATTTTTGCCCCTAGCCAATTCCATAGGCTTATGGGGCACATTACCACTTATCTTCAAAGGTTTCTTGTCAGAGAGGAAGTATTGGAATATTTGTCAGCCTTTTCCCAAACTGTCTGCCAGTTGTAAATATACCACAAAGCTATTCTTACCACTATCTTGTTTTTGATTGTTAATGATGGACTTCGTTCTTTTCAAAGTATGTGGGTATTCTTGTGTGTAGATGATTTTGCTATTGCCTGCCCAGGCATGAGATGTCAACTCATAGCCATCTCTTTAATGCGCTGTGGATCGCACTTGCGGCTGAGCCGCTTTACATGATTTCAAGTTTTCTATCGTTAAAATAAACTCGGTTACTTTTATACATTACATCCTCTTTTATGCCCGTAAGGTTCGCTTATTCCAGTGTGTGATACGGTATTGTTCTTGGATATCTCTTTGAGTGTCGAATGTTATGGAAGTCTCACATAATCATCCCAAAAACTGCTGATGTTGGTCGGCTGAAACTACTTAAAATTTTAGCCAGTTTTTCTTGGGGAATCAATAGGCAAAATTGTGTTTGCGTTCAGTCATCCGTAGCCTTGTATAAGCTAGACTATGAAAACCAAGTATGTTCCACAACCTCCTCGGTTACTCTTTCTAAACTTAATGTTATTTATCATCAGTGATTGCGTTTGTGTCTAAGAGCTTTTCGATCTTTCCCAGTCGACAGCCTCTATACAGAGACAAATATCCCTTCTTTGCAAGATAGATATAATTAATACCCATGGTCTTCGATAGTTTAACTTATTTCCATGACCTTCATGATCCTATGTGTAGAATAATTACTGTATAGATGATATTAGGACCAGTTCATTTAATCATCGCACACATTTATTACGTGCCTCAGTCTTTGGTAAAATTACATAGTTCAACCCATTTACGTTCATGTATTTTACTTTTCCTTCCTTCCTTGGAAAGTACCGATGATTTAGGTTTGCTGTTAACATGTGCACTCTTCCGTTAATACTTTTAGTCACATTCGCACGCTACACCTGTATATACTATACTCATGTTCTAAATTCGCAGCTGTTGCCCCGGATAGAATAATTTAAGTCCATTTATTAGAGTCTGCCAGTATGTTTACGGCAAAATTGTCCCTGCTCACCCCTGTCATACATATTGCAACTCATTCATTGTTATTTCAGCTTCTCAAAGCGCATTATAAGCTATCCAGAAATTTAACTCTTGGCATTCATCATGCTTCGCGTGTAACAAGGGCTACGCTGCATCTTCAACAAGCGCAAATTAGTCGTTCATAACTGAGTCCCTGAGCACTGATGTTCCAAGTAATCAATAAGCAGACTCAGCTGATCATTTCGTTATCCACTTTTCCCACAGGGAGAAGGTTGCTTTGTTTTGGGCTGTTTTTCAGTGCTTTCACTGGCTTCGGAACTATCGACAACACCACTGATCTGAGCCAGTGACCAGCAAGTATGGGAAACCACACACTTTTAGGATTACGTAATGGAAACACACGATATTCTCGTGAACCTCTCATCGACACCCAATGTTTCTGCTGGCACCGACAGATTATGCTATCAATTAACCATATATGTATTAATTTATTTCCCTGTCTGTCAGAAAGGACTATAACTTAGGGCAAACTTTTTACAGTTATTCGACAGTGGTTACGTGGTACACTTATATGCAACATAAAGTTATAGATTGTGAATTTCTTCAAAACTCGTTCAAAGGTGAGTGGGAACTGAGCATGCACAGAGGTTTGGTCTTCTGTATAGCAACACTGAGGCCTCAGATCAGACAACTAACATACCTGGAATCTCAAGTTATTTCCTTAAGCATTAAACACATTTATGGTTCATTTAATGGCCTAGTCCCTTTTTACAGTGCTTATGTGCAGCAGAACAAAGTTGAAGCACAAAACAGCACAAGATACAGCACAAAGTGCAGCAGAAAACAGCAAAAGGTGCAGCACAAAACAGCACAAGGTTCAGCAGAAAACAACACAATCTACAGAACAAAACAGCACAAGATGCAACACAAGATACAACAGAAAGTTCAGCACAATACATAGCACAAAACAACAATAGATGCGGCACCACATAGTACACCACAAGGTGTACCCCACATAGCACAACACAAACTGCAGCACGACACAACACAAACTGCAGCACGACACAACACAAACTGCAGCACGACACAACACAACACAAACTGCAGCACGACACAACACAACACAAACTGCAGCACGACACAACACAACACAAACTGCAGCACGACACAACACAACACAAACTGCAGCACGACACAACACAACACAAACTGCAGCACGACACAACACAACACAAACTGCAGCACGACACAACACAACGCAAACTGCAGCACGACACAACACAAGGTGCAGCACAACGCAGGGTGCAGCACCACACAACACAACACAACACAAGGTGCAGCAAAAACAGCACAACACAAGGTGGAACACCAAATAGCAGCATTAGGTGCAGTACCACACACCACAAGGTGCAGCACCACACAACACAAGGTGCAGTACCACACAACACAGCACAAGGTACAGCATCACACATCACAGCACAAGGTGCAGCACCACACAGCACCACAGGGTGAAGAACCACACAGCACAAGGTGCAGCACCACACAGCACAACACGATGTGCACCACCACATAGCACAACACAAAATGCAGCACCACACAGTAACACAAGGTGGAGCACAGCACAGCACAAGATGCAGCACCACACAGCACAAGATGCAGCACCACACAGCACAAGATGCAGCACCACACAGCACAAGATGCAGCACCACACAGTAACACAAGATGTAGCAGCACACCACAATGTGCAGCATCACAGAACAACAAAAGGTGCAGCACCACACAGCAACACAAGGTGCACACCACACAGTAATTCAAGGTGCACCATCACACGGCGCAGCACCACAGCGGCACAGCACGTGGTGGAACACTACACAGCAGCACTAGGTGCAGCCCCACAGCACAAGTTGCAGCAGCACACAGTAACACAAGGTGCAGCAGCACACAGTAACACAAGGTGCAGCAGCACACAGTAACACGGTGCAGCAGCACCACACATCAGCAGCACACAGTAACACAAGGTGCAGCAGCACACAGTAACACAAGGTGCAGCAGCACACAGTAACACAAGGTGCAGCAGCACACAGTAACACAAGGTGCAGCAGCACACAGTAACACGGTGCAGCAGCACCACACAGCAGCAGCACACAGTAACACAAGGTGCAGCAGCATACAGTAACACAAGGTGCAACAGCACACAGTAGCACAAGGTGCAGCAGCACGCAGTAACACAAGTTGCAGCAGCACACAGTAACACAAGGTGCAGCAGCATACAGTAACACAAGGTGCAACAGCACACAGTAGCACAAGGTGCAGCAGCACACAGTAACACGGTGCAGCAGCACCACACAGCAGCAGCACACAGTAACACAAGATGCAGCAGCACACAGTAACACGGTGCAGCAGCACCACACAGCAGCAGCACACAGTAACACAAGATGCAGCAGCACACAGTAACACAAGGTGCAGCAGCACACAGTAACACAAGGTGCAGCAGCACACAGTAACACAAGGTGCAGCAGCACACAGTAGCACAAGGTGCAGCAGCACACAGTAACACGGTGCAGAAGCACCACACAGCAGCAGCACACAGTAACACAAGGTGCAGCAGCACACAGTAACACGGTGCAGCAGCACCACACAGCAGCAGCACACAGTAACAAAAGGTGCACCAGCACACAGTAACACAAGGTGCAGCAGCACACAGTAACACAAGGTGCAGCAGCACACAGTAACACAAGGTGCAGCAGCACACAGTAACACAAGGTGCAGCAGCTCACAGTAACACGGTGCAGCAGCAGCACACAATAACACAAGGTGCAGCAGCACACAGTAACACAAGGTGCAGCAGCACACAGTAACACGAGGTGCAGCAGCACACAGTAACACAAGGTGCAGCAGCACACAGTAACACAAGGTGCAGCAGCACACAATAATACAAGGTGCAGCAGCACACAGTAACACAAGGTGCAGCAGCACACAGTAATACAAGGTGCAGCAGCACACAGTAACACAGGGTGCAGCAGCACACAGTAACACAGGGTGCAGCAGCACACAGTAACATAAGGTGCAGCAGCACACAGTAACATAAGGTGCAGCAGCACACAGTAACATAAGGTGCAGCAGCACACAGTAACATAAGGTGCAGCAGCACACAGTAACATAAGGTGCAGCAGCACACAGTAACAGGGTGCTGCAGCACCACACAACAGCAGCCCACAGTAGCACGAGGTGCAGCAGCACGCAGTAACACAAGGTGCAGCAGCACACAGTAACACAAGGTGCAGCAGCACACAGTAATACAAGGTGCAGCAGCACATAGTAACACAGGGTGCAGCAGCACACAGTAACACAGGGTGCAGCAGCACACAATAATACAAGGTGCAGCAGCACACAGTAACATAAGGTGCAGCAGCACACAGTAATAGGGTGCTGCAGCACCACACAACAGCAGCCCACAGTAGCACGAGGTGCAGCAGCACGCAGTAACACAAGGTGCAGCAGCATAGCAGCACAGCACAAGCTGCAACACTACACAGCAGCACAAGGTGCAGCCCCACAACACAGGGTGCAGCAGCACGCAGTAACACAAGGTGCAGCAGCACGCAGTAACACAAGGTGCAGCAGCACACAGTAACACAAGGTGCAGCAGCACACAGTAATACAAGGTGCATCAGCACATAGTAACACAAGATGCAGCAGCACACAGTAGCACAAGGTGCAGCAGCACACAATAATACAAGGTGCAGCAGCACAAGGTGGAACAGCACACAGTAACACAAGGTGCTGCAGCACCACACAGCAGCAGCACACAGTAACACAAGGTGCTGCAGCACCACACAGCAGCAGCACCACACAGCAGCAGCCCACAGTAACACAAGGTGTTGCAGCACCACACAGCAGCAGCACACAGTAACACAAGATGCTGCAGCACCACACAGCAGCAGCAGCACACAGTAACACAAGGTGCTGCAGCACCACACAGCAACAGCACACAGTAACACAAGGTGCTGAAGCACCACACAGCAGCAGCAAAAGGTGCAGCAGCCCACAGTAACACAAGGTGCTGCAGCACCACACAGCAGCACCACACAGTAACGCAATGTGCTGCAGCACCACACAGCAGCAGCACAAGGTGCAACAGCACACAGTAACACAAGGTGCTGCAGCACCACACAGCAGCAGCACACAGTAACACAAGGTGCTGCAGCACCACACAGCAACAGCACACAGTAACACAAGGTGCTGAAGCACTACACAGCAGCAGCACAAGGTGCAGCAGCCCACAGTAACACAAGGTGCTGCAGCACCACACAGCAGCAGCACACAGTAACGCAATGTGCTGCAGCACCACACAGCAGCAGCACAAGGTGGGTGTACATCAAGATAAAGGAGATAGTCGCACTGGAAGCAACAAGAGCGGACGAATTGAAGGGGTAACATGAGAGGTTGTGGGGAGGGGAAAGGAGGGGGCTTGGGTGTGGGAGGGGGTGGCTGCTGCCTGGAAGGGCTGGGTACGGCTGATGATGAGGGGGGTTACCACTTGCTGAAAGTGGTTTCCTGGTGCTGAAAGTGGTTACCACGTGCTGAAAGTGGTTGACACTTGCTGAAAGTGGTTACTACGTGCTGAAAGTCACTTTCTGAAAAAGATAAACACTTGCCAAAAATGGAGTTAGTATGTGGTGAAGTGTTTAACAGTGGTGAAGGGTGGTTAACACGTACTGAGTGCAGGAAGGAAATTACCAGTTGCCAAAGGGGGCAGGGCTACCACGTGCAGAATGAGAGGAAAATATCACATGCTGATGGGATAATGCTACCACGTGAAGAATGGGAGGAAAGTAACACATTCTGAGGGCGCAGGGATACCACGTGCTGAATGGGAGGAAAGAATCACGTGCTGAGGGGAGCAGACTACCACGTGCAGAATGGTAGGAAAGTATCATGTGCTGATGTTGAAGTTATCACGTGTTGAAGGTGGAATTACCACGTGTTGAAAGTGGAGTTACCACGTGATGAAGAGGGAAAGGATGGGTTATCACTTGTTGATGAAGAGGATAGCGGGTGTTCACGTGTTTAAAGGGAGTAGAGAAGGGATGACCAACTACTGAAGGGGTAGAGGGTGACCACGTGGTGAAGGGGAAGGAGGGAATAACCACGTGCTGAAAGTGTGGAAGGGAATAACCACGTGCTGAATGGGTACGAGGGAATAACCGCGGGCTAAGGGGGTAGGAGGGAATATCCACGTACTGAAGGGGTAGGAGAGAATAACCACGTGATGAAGTGGTAGCAGGAAATAACCACGTACTGAATGGGTAAGAGGGAGTAACCACGTGCTGAAGGGGTAAGAGGGAGTAACCACGTGCTGAAGGGGTAAGAGGGAGTAACCACGTGCTGAATGGGTAAGAGGGAGTAACCACGTGCTGAAGGGGTGAGAGGGAGTAACCACGTGCTGAAGAGGTAAGAGGGAGTAACCACGTGCTGAAGGGGTAAGAGGGAATAACCACGTGCTGAAGGGGGTAAGAGGGAGTAACCACGTGCTGAAGGGGTAAGAGGGAGTAACCCCGTGCTGAAGGGGTAAGAGGGAGTAACCACGTGCTGAAGGGGTAAGAGGGAGTAACCACGTACTGAAGGGGTAGGACTGAATAACCATGTGATGAAGGGGTAGGAGGGAATAATCTCTTGCTGATGAGATATGAAGGGTAACCCCTTGCTGAAGGGCAAAGGAGGGGGGTTGAGCACGAGGTGAAGGGATAGGAGAAGGGGTGAGCACTTAGGTAAGTGGTAGGAGAGGAGGTGAGCGCGTGGTGAAGGGGTAGGGGAGGGGTGATCACGTGGTGAAGGGGTATTGAAAGGGTGATCACGTTGTGAATGGGTAGGGAACGGGTGACCACGTTGTGAAGGGGTAGAGGTGACGATTACCACGTGGCGAAAGGGTAAGGGTGGAGATGATCGCGTGGTGAAAGGGTAGGTGTGGAGGTGACCACGTGGTGAACGGGTAAGGGTGGAGATGACCACGTTGTGGAGTATGGGTGGAAGTGAGCACGTGGTAAAGAGATAGGGGAGAGGGTGACTATCTGGTAAAGTAGGGGAGGGAGTGACCACGTTGTGAAAGGGTAGGGGTGGAGGTGAGCACGTGGTG
>NC_091341.1:357500-482532 GCF_038502225.1 Cherax quadricarinatus
ATAACCGAGACTCAAAATATGGTTAATTCAAAAATTTGATATAATCCTAACACCACATGACTTTGAAAAAACAGTAAATCACATCCTCATGCACTCTGCCTCGGGCCCAGACTCGTGGAACTCCGTGTTCATCAAGAACTGCAAGAAACCCCTTTCACGTGCCTTAAATATTCTATGGAGAGGGAGTATAGACGCAGGGGTCATCCAGTCATTAAAAACAACAGATATATCCCCACTCCACAAAGAATTACAGACCGATAGCACTAACGTCTCACAATAAAAAAATTTGAAAGCGTTCTAAGAAGTAAGATCTCCAACCACTTGGATACAACTCAGGGCAGCATGTTTTTATAGCAGGTCGCTCCTGCCTTTCACAACTACTGGATCACTATGACATGGTTTTGGGTACAATGGGGAACAAACAAAATGCAGATATAGTATACACAGACTTTGCGATAACCTTCGACAAGTGCGACCATGGTGTAATAGCACACAAAATACGTGATAAAAGAATAAAAGGAAAAGTGGATCTATAAATTCCTAATAAATAGAACACAAAGAGTAATAATAAAAGTAGGAGGCTACAGGGTAAAGCTTTGTTCCACGAACTACAGTTCTCTCTCCCATCCTTTTCTTCATTTTCATATCTGATGTAAACACAGATGTAAGCCACAACACCGTTTCCTCCTTTGCTGATGTTACTAAAATCTGCATGAGAATGTCATCCATTGACGACACTGCAAATCTCCAAGTGGACATTAACCAAGTCTTCAAATGGGCCTCAAAAAACAATAAAATTCAATGAAGACAAATTTCAAATACTTTCCGGTGGAAAACTCGAGGAAATAAAAAATGGATCGGAGTATAAAATAAATTCCAAGCACACAATAGAGCGAAAAACTAATGTGAAGGACCTGGGAGTGATAATGTCAGAGAATCTCACTTTCAAAGATCACAACAATGTCTCTACCACATCTGCTAGGAAAATGATAGGATGGATAATGAAAACCTTCAAAACTAGGGATGCCAATCCAGTGAGGGTTCTCTTAAAATCGCTTGTTCTTTCTAGACTGGAATATTACTGTACACTAACGGCCCCTTTTAAGACAGGCGTAATTACAGACCTGGAGAATATACAGAAAACTTTCACTGTACGTATAAGTACAGTAAAGCACCTAAATTACTGAGAATGGTTGGAGTCCCTTGATTTGTACTCCCTTGAGCGCAAGCGAGAAAGATAAATGATGATATACACTTGAAAAATCTTAGAGGCACTAGTCCAAAGCCTGCACACGAAAATTACTCCTTAATAAAAGCAAAAGATCTGGCAGGCTGTGCAACATCCCATATAAAATGCATGGGGCGCCACGAGCGCGCGAGGAGACAACACAATAGTGTCGGTAGGTAAGACACATAGGCAACATTTAGGCAACTTTATTCCGAAACGTTTCGCCTACACAGTAGGATTCTTCAGTCGAGTACAGAAAGAAGCCTACTGTGTAGGCGAAACGTTTCGGAATAAAGTTGCTTAAATGTTGCCTATGTGTCTTATCTACCAACCTGTCGGTATTGTATACCATTTGATAATCACAATAGGTGTCAGGGGCCAAAGACTATTTAACTGCCTTCCAGCATACATAAGGGGGATTACCAATAGACCCCTGGCTGTCTTCAGGAGGGAGCTGGACAGACACCTAAAGTCAGTTCCCGACCAACGGGACTGTGGTCCTTACGTTGGATTGCGTGTGATCAGAAGTAACAGCCTGGTTGATCAGGCCCTGAGCTACCGTGAGGCCTGATCATGGACTGGGCCACGGGGGCGTTGACCCCCGGAACACCCTCCAGGTATATTCTAGGTGTAAACACACACACACACATTTATATTTATATATATATGTGTGTGTGTGAGTGTGTGTGTGTGTGTGTGTGTGTGTGTGTGTGTGTGTGTGTGTGTGTGTGTGTGTGTGTGTGTGTGTGCAAAACAACCACTGTGAAAGAGTAGTGAAATTCCAAGCGCTTTCACAGTGGTTGTTTTGCATATTTTAAAATCACCTGTTTACTGTGATCTTATTGCATATATATATATATATATATATATATATATATATATATATATATATATATATATATATATATATATATATATATATATATATATATGTGTGTGTGTTTGTATGTGTGTGTGTGTGTGTGTGTGTGTACATATATATGTATGTATGTTTGTGTGTGGTACTGGTGTCGGTGAGTGGTTGGAGTGTTTGGTGTCAGGAGGATACTGACAGTATGAGTTAGTGTTGTCATACTTGCAACACATTGAGTAGATAAGTGTGAGGGGATGTGAGTTTGTGCGTATATGCGTGCGTTACTGGGTGCGCGAGGTGGGGTGTGCGCGTGTGCGGGCGTGTGCGGGCGTGCGCGTGTGCGGGCGTGTGCGAGGCGGGGCGGGAGTAGTGGTGGTGGTGCAGTGTGGTGCTGAGATCGATACCTTCACCAGGTCTGTCTGTGTGCACGCTCCGGGGACGCCACCAGCAGGGGGTGGGGGGAGGGACGCCGCCACCGAGTCCTTGCCGGTTCTCGTCCCTCTCACGCCCACCACGCCCATGCTCGCCCTCCACGCCCGCACCCGCCCGCTGCTGCCGTGACTGCGCACGGAGAGGCAGTGTAGAGCGGTGTAGGGCGGCTCGACACCCATTAAGAAACTATATGGGTTACCTGCTTACGTAAGGAAGTGAGGCCAGTTATGTTGTGATGTTTGGGTGAACGATGGCGCAGCGGCGCTACCACACTCACCAGCCAATGTCACGTGACGTACAAGGTGCAACTTAGGCTGGTGATACAAGTGGGAGGAGGAAAAGGGCGCGGAGGAGAAAACGAGGAGAAAAAGAGTAGATGGAGGAGGAGGAGGAGGGGGACGCGTGGTACACTCTAGCAAGGCCGCTGCTTGAAGTAAACACAAGAGTGGTGAGGAGAACCCAAACATTGGCAATGATCCAGGGCCAGTGGGTTGGCACAGGTGCCACTAGTACACGGTAGTGCCTGGCAATACCCGCCACCATGACACTACCCACACCGGGATTACTACAGCTCTACTAGCCTGTGTCCACCCTTCAGCAGACAGCTGTCACCAGTATCTGCTGCACTCCCCAGCGTTGTTCAGTGTAGTGTTTGTGTTGAGTTTAGTCTTGCTCCCACACTTGTGATATCTTAAAACACTTACATAGGGCACCGCAAAGCCTAGCATCATATATTTAAGTTGTAAGTTTATGAGACGAATGTTTTTTAATTTATAAAACAGATAATCTTTATTTTTGTAGCGTCAACTACAGTATTGCTTGAGTATGAAGAATACTCGGTACCACACTCCAGGCGTATCCCATTCAACTTAAGGCAAGTGTATCACAGCATAATGGACAGTATGTGTGGAAGAATTCAGTGCTGTGATTGGTCTAGCAGGTAAGGTGTGCTTAAGTAGTGATTTTGGATCTGAGGCTCAAGTGGTTATCTGATAAGTATCTTTGCAAGTGCTGCCTCATCAAGGTTGACGAACCTCTGAGGAGAAGGAAGACTCCTTACCAGAGGAGCAACTGTGCCTAATCATCACAGCTTTTTCTGCCGCTCAGCTCCCGGTCAAGATGCTGAGCACACGGCAGCACAGGCGCTCAGCTGGTGACGAAATACAAGAGAAAGATAACCTAAGAATAAGTTCTCTGTGTATGAAAAAGAAAAAAAAAGGGGAAAAGCATTTAAATATTGTATGAAATAGAGGGTGGAGTTAGATAACACTGAAGCTTGTAAAGATAGAATGGAAAGAAGAGAAAATGGTGACTAGGAAGAAACAGTGGGATGGGGAGTTAGAAACATCTGTTCTTGTGAAATGAGTAATGGAGGCTAATATTGTGTCAGAGAGAAGGAGCAAGTACCTTGCTGATTAACCCCCCCCTCACCCCCACCCCCACCCCCACCCCTCCACCACCACAACAATAATAACAACACCCACTACTACTTCTATTACTACTACTAACACCACCAACACTGGCATTACCACTACTACTCAGTATTCCAACCGCACTCACCCACCACAACTACTAACTGTAGTTACCGCCACCACCACTATGATCATCAACCACACAGCATAACTTCCACCACTGTCATGAGTATCAGCCACAGCTGTACATGTACACTGCTGTTCTGGAAGAGAGACTATCCGGTGTACTGTGTACAGTATTCTCTATAATGTATACAAAATGTTTAATGATATTCAGTCCTTTTTTTCAGCACCCAGTACACTCCTGCCATTAAAACACACATTGAATGATCTGCGCTCAGTTCCTGACTGAGAGTAACTCATCTTCGGAGACGGAGGGTCGAGACTCCACTCTGTTAACCTGATGGCACCATACCACTGTGTATACAATGTCATCTAAAAGAAAACACATGTGAAGGCTGTACGGGCAATGCCTCGACTATATTAGTACGTCTGAGTCATACAACATCTAAGTGATAGAACGATTATAAATGTTTTACCCATACCGATATTTAATTTTAGGCCGATATACC
The DNA here is from genome assembly GCF_038502225.1 of Cherax quadricarinatus. Taxonomy (NCBI): domain Eukaryota; kingdom Metazoa; phylum Arthropoda; class Malacostraca; order Decapoda; family Parastacidae; genus Cherax; species Cherax quadricarinatus. The sequence continues at coordinate 362,058 of NC_091341.1, forward strand.
GATTCCATAAAAAATTAGCCGATACCCGCCTATTCCCACCGATACCCATCATACCGGTACTTGAATATATACCCCTATTACATTGAGGTAGCGTGCACCCCTCGTGGTTAGTAGACGGAGGATCGAATCTTCAACAGTCCTTACTCTGAACGATCCACATGGGTTTAACGCTTCGCGTAAATATAATATGCATGTAGAGAATGTCAGGAGAAACACGAGTATTATTTCAGTGATTTACGTAAGGACTGTTGTGTATGTTGACCCAGCATACATATGTACGTTTATCCAGATTACATGTGTACGTTTATCCAGCGTACATGTGTACGTTTATCCCACATTCGTGTGTACGTTTTTCCGACATTCGTAGGTGCGTTTATCCAAAGTTTGTATGTGCCTTTATTTAACATTAATTAGTTTCAGCCCTGATGCCAGTAAAGGGTTCTTAATCCAAGGAATTGAACCTTTATTGCCCTTCCTGGAATCGAACTTGAATGCCTTCAGTTACACTGGCCAGCAGTGTTTTGGTTCACGTATGAGAATATGCGTTTCTAAGCAATTTAGGGACGCTGAATTTAACTGAACTTAGTTTAGCTCCAACACGAAGTTTGTGTGAAGTAGTACACCAGAGTGAGCGATCTTACTATGACAGCCATCATGGTGAAGAGATATCAGGGAAACCTGAGGATCAGTTTGCTGGCCGACTACTGCTGGACACTGGTGCGGGAGAACCAGTCTGAACACAAGCCAGAAACCCTAAAAACTCTGATGTATGACTATATGGAACTTTATGTTAGTTTTCTGTTACACACACACACACATTTATATATATATATATATATATATATATATATATATATATATATATATATATATGTAATGTGTGTTTGTGTGTGTGTGTGTGTGGGTGGGTGTTTGAGCAGCATGGGCTGGCAGGCAGAACTGGGTAATAGCTGTGTCCTGCTTAGGTAGGATGTGTTTGGCAAATATGTCAGTGATGGTAAAACTGCCTGTGTTTTGAGTGATGGTGTTGTTAGTAGTAATGAGAACAGACTGTAAACAGCGTATTTGACGCAGTTCTGATTCCCTGATAACAAGTTTAACATTTCGGAAGTTCATGAGTTGGGTTTGTGGTTGTTGAGGTGTAGTGTGCAGACGTTGTTTAAGGGGGCCATTTAATAAGCGTATTTATATTTACCACTCCTACATATTTCCCTCCACGTGTAGTTTATGATGAAGAATTAGACATGTGCAACATCTGGGTATCTTTATTTGTAGATGTTTCGCCAACCAGTGGCTTTATCAATACAAGGACAATGTGAAGAATGTAGACCACGGAGCTCTTCACCAACTCCTAGGCTGAGGGACTGATTACCTCATCTTTTGTATATAATTCTACATTCTTCAGATTGTCCTTGTATTGTATTGATAAAGCCACTGGTTGGTGAAACGTCTACAAATAAAGATACCCAGATGTTGTAGCACATATGTTTAATTCTTCATCTTGTCGGTATTGTATACCATTAATGTACAACGTGTAGTTCATAACCTCGTCCACATGGAATTGTGTAAATACCAGCGTTAAACTTACTGTGTTTTCTGCTCTTTTCTTGTTATAAAGTTCTTAATGGTTTTTGAAAGTTATTCTGACAATGTGGGCCTTAGTTTTAGTAATATGGTTGTGTATGTTATCCAAAACCTTCCCAACCTGGAGAACAGTTAACTGTTCTAGAGTTAACCTTTGTTTAGTGGTGTAGATCTTGACAGTTTCTTCTACAATTGCTGAAGAAATCTACTGGGTACTGTAGCTTGCTGAAGGTCGTATGCATGCAACTTACATAAGGAATTGTTACTGCTTGGCTACGATGCTAGAGGCATGAGTTAGTCACACATGTCAACTGTGAAATAAATTGAAAGTGAACATATATAAGAGTGAGATGATGAGGGTATCAAACGAGTTAGGTAAAGAAAAAATGGATATCAGATTGAAGGGAGTATGGAAGAAGTGAATGTGTTCAGATATTTGGGAGTAGACTTGTCAGCGGATGGGTTTATGAAGGACGAGGTAAACTATAGAACTGATGAAGGAAAAAAAGGTGGGTGGTGCACTGAGGTATCTGTGGAAACAAATAACGTTATCCGTAGATGCAAAGAAGGGAATGTATGAGAGTATAGTGGTACCAACACTTTTATATGGGTGTGAAGCTTGGGTTGTAAATGCTGCAGCAAGAAGGAGGCTGGAGGCAGTGGAGATGTCGTGTCTAAGGGCAATGTATGGTGTAAATATTTTGCAGAGAATTCGTGGTGTGGAAATTTGGAGGTGTGGAGTTACTAAAAGTATTATTCAGAGGGCTGAAGAGGGTTATTAAGGTGGTTTGGTCATTTAGAGAGGCTGGAGCAAAATAGAATGACTTGGAGGGTATATAAATTTGTAGTGGAGGGAAGGAGGGGTAGCGGTCACCCTGAAAAGGATGGAGGGGGTAAAAGAGATTTTGTGTGCAAGGGGCTTGGATATACAGCAGGCATGTGTGAGCGTGTTAGATAGGAGTGGAGACGAGCTGTTGGAGTGTGAGCAGGGTAATATTTTGTGAAAGGATTCAGGAAAACCGGTTACCTGGACTTGAGTGCTGGAGGTGGGAAGTATAATGCCTGCACTTTAAAGGAGGAGTTCGTGATATTTGCTGTTTAGAGTGACATTTAAATTGTAATAAAGTTGGTAGAATTGCCGACAATATGTAAAGTAAAAGGACACAAGTATAACTGTGACATTTTTATTGTGGCAACGTTTCGCTCTCCAGGAGCTTTGTCAAGCCAAAGCTCCTGGAGAGCGAAACGTTGCCACAATAAAAATGTCACATTAATTGCACTTGTGTCCTTTTATTTGACATCTAAATTGTATCTGCGGGCCTCTGCAAAGACAGTGATAGTATGAATGATGGTGAAAGTGTTTCTTTTTTTGGGTCATCCTGCCTCAGTGGGAGCCGGCCAGCGTGTTGAATATATATATGTTGTGCCGAATAAGTAAAACTGGTCAATTAGCAAGAGCTCATTTAAACTTAAGTCCTTTCTAAATTTTTCTCTTATACGTTTAAAGATATCTTTTTTTTTTTCATTTTTGTTAATGTAAAAAATAATAATTATGTACCAGAAGAACCTTGGAAAACTTACCTAACCTTATTATTATATATCAATAACAACACTGCGACTCGCCAAGGACTCGAACCCATGATTATTTTGGCCCGTCTCATGGTGAGCGAAAATTACTTGATACTTTAACCCACAGGACCACCAAATCTTACAAGAACCAAGCACCCAGCGAAACTAGGTGTGTTACCCTTGTTCCGAGAACATACGGTGGTGTGGACGCCTCTGAGCTAATTTCATTCTACTTCCTGTTTGATGTACTAGCCCAACAAGCAGTATTTTATATTATTGTAACCACGAACGAGTGATATTGACCAATAACAACACTGCAACTAGCCAATGACTCGAACCCATGATATTTTGCCCCGCTTCAGGTGCTTGGTTCTTCTATAATTTGGTGGTCTTGTGGATTAGAGCGTCATGTGATTTTCGCTCACCATGAGGCGGGCCAAAACATCATGGGTTCAAATCCTTGGCTAGTCGCAGTGTTGTTATTGATCAATACCACTCGTTCGTGGTTACAATATATATATATATATATATATATATATATATATATATATATATATATATATATATATATATATAAATATATATATATATATATATATATATATATATATATATATATATATATATATATATATATATATATATATAATGTCGTGCCGAATATGTAAAACTGGTCAGTTAGCAAGAACTCATTTAAAATTAAGTCCATTCTAAATGTTCTCTTATACGTTTAAAGATATATTTTTTCATTAATGTTTATGTAAAATTTTTTAATTTTGCACCAAAAGAATCTTAGAAAACTTACCTAACCTTATTATAACAAGAGCAATTTATTTTAGCCTAACCCAACTAAATATATTTTAGATTTGTTTACAGTAATTTAATACTAAACAAACACAGTGAAATATATTTTTTTCGTTAGGTTCAGAATGATTTTGGCGAAATTATTGCATACACAAATTTTCACTTGTCCTACATGGCAAGATGAACGTTGCTATTTAAGCCAAGATCGCAAATTCTGCCTATTCGGCACGACATATATATATATATATATATATATATATATATATATATATATATATATATATATATATATATATATATATATATATATATATATATGTCTTGCCGAATAGGCAGAATTATTTATTATTAAAGATTCGCCGGTATTCTCCCGGCAAGGGCCTTTTCCAAGTGGTGGCCCGGCCTTGGCTCCCTCTTTAGGGTGTGTCTGAGACCTAAGTCTCCCATGGGAGGAGGCACAAATACCTCCTCATCTTTGGGACCAATTGTCCCCAGGCCTAGCCACAAGCTAGGCCTCTCTGGTCTGCCATCCCCGCCCCAAGGGGGCTAATATTAGGGAATAACAGTCTTGTGAGCTACAAGCTCCGGCTCAGGCACCTACCCTGCCCTAGAAGGGTTAGGCATGGTATCGATGTAGGCAGAATTTGCGATCTTGGCTTAAATAGCAACATTCATCTTGCCATATAGGACAAGTGAAAATTTGTGTATGCAATAATTTCGCCAAAATCATTCTGAACCTAACGAAAAAAATAAATTTCACTGTGTTTGTTGAGTATTAAATTATTGTAAACAAATCTAAAATATATTTAGTTGGGTTAGGCTAAAATAAATTACGCTTGTTATAATAAGGTTAGGTAAGTTTTCTAAGTTCCTTTTGGTGCAAAATTATAAATTTTTACATCAACATTAATGAAAAAAATATATCTTTAAACGTATAAGAGAAAAATTTTAGAAATGACTTAATTTTAAATGAGTTCTTGCTAACTGACCAGTTTTGCATATTCGGCACGACATATATATATATATATATATATATATATATATATATATATATATATATATATATATATATATATATGTCGTGCCGAATAGGCAGAACTTGCCATCTTGGCTTAAATAGCAACGTTCATCCTGCCATATAGGACAAGTGAAAATTTGTGTATTCAATAATTTCGCCAAAATCATTCTGAACCTAACGAAAAAAATATATTTCACTGTGTTTGTTTAGTATTAAATTACTGTAAACAAATCTAAAATATATTTAGTTGGGTTAGGCTAAAATAAATTGTTCTTGTTATAATAAGGTTAGCTAAGTTTTCTAAGATTCTTTTGGTGCAAAATTAAAAATTTTTGCATTAACATTAATGAAAAAAAATGCATCTTTAAACGTATAAGAGAAAATTTTAGAAAGGACTTAATTTTAAATGAGTTCTTGCTAACTGACCAGTTTTACATATTCGGCACGACATATATATATATATATATATATATATATATATATATATATATATATATTGTCAGCTTCATCAGTGTTATACTAGAATAAAGGCTATGCATTCTTTAGATTAATCAGAACATTAAGTATAATATCGGAAATATGCTACAATCTCTTTTAAATACCCCTATCCTCAGTCCATGTTACTGAGGCTGAAGTTGATTATAAAATGGAAGCCGTCTTAAGACATATATATGGTGGGTGAACGTTGAGTGATGACTACCATCACAACACTAGGCCAAGCAAGTGACAGGAGAAAGGACTCTGACTGAGTCAGATAAAACAACAAGTATCCAGAATATTGGAAGTCTTAATGAAGATAGCAGATAAGCGCCTGTCTTTATAGTGACCTTTATATTAATGGTTTACAGTACCAATAAGTAGATAAGTAAGACAATAAAGATGCTTAACTACCGGACGTGTCTTACTTATAGTAACCGTTACATAGTCCAGTAGATTTCTTAGATAATAACAAAATTATACTGCACAGAAGCTTTGGTTAGGATTTGCGCAGTGTCAAACTAATGTAGCTTAGTAAACTTCATTTTCTATTAATTAATATTAATAAGTAGAATATCGGTATAGTAATGATGAAACAAAATGAAGGTGTGAATTAAATCAAGTTTGCAGCATATACGTGAGTGTGACGCAGCGCTGTATGACCCTTGTGGGTTTAGCGCTTAGTTTTGATTGTGCAAATAATAATAATAATAATAATAATAATAATAATAATAATAATAATAATAATAATAATAATAATAATAATATAATTGGGACCATTTCAGTGAACTAAAGAAAGTTAAGAGGCAGCATGCCACTTGCTGAACCAGAGTCAGGTACACTGATACTCTCTCATACAACTTCTCAAAGTGAAACGTTTTCCTGCCTTCAAATATCTGTTATATGTGGAAGGAGCATCTTGGGTCAATGAAATCCCTAAAGATTAGTCATTCGAAGGACGGAGGGTTTGTTGTGGTAAATATAATCAGTTGTTTCGTCGTTAATCCCAGAATATCAAAATCCTCACCAACCGGTCACTCAATGCTTGTCTAATCTATAGGCATGACCTACTTACACTTATGGATTTTTCCAATGGTGACTCTTCCTCCTGTTTCCCCTCACCTGACTGCAGTATATAAGCCACTTATCCACTCATATGCTGTACATTTTATCAAGATTGATGGACTGAAGACAGTGACTCCAGGCTGAGGGACTGAATACCTCAAACTCCTCTTCTTGCATCATTCTTCCTTGTATTGGACTGAAAAAGTCAATGGCTGACGAAATGTTTCTACAAAAAAGATTTCCGAATGTTGCATGTGTCTTAGTCTTCAACTTGCCAGTTTTCTAAATAGTTCACATAATAACATAAGTGTTAGAAAGGCTGTGGAAAGACGTTTGTTAAGGAATGAAAACAAGAATTTTTCAGAGTATAGTGGCTCATTATAATATTGTGGTGTGAGTTTGAGATGAGGTCAGTGAATGTTACGGCGAGGAGGGAGGACGCAGTTATATATACTCTGAGATCATCGTATTATGCACAAAATGAGGGATAGGTATAACTTAAAAAGTGTTTCTTCTTTTTATTTGATGTAATTTTTGTTATAAGTAAGGACTGACCCAATCAGCATGGTAGGTGGAGTCTTTCTGGCTGTTGGAGGTGGGGGGGGGGAGCTGTGATGGGGACCGGGACATGAGGGAGGGGGAAGTCATGCGTCATTAGCCAGCTCTGAGTGGAGGGGGAGTCTGGTAATTATGCTTGGCTCACCTGGTGTCCCCACCTGAGTTAAGGGCTGGGTGGGAGAGGGCGGTGTTTCTTAGGTGAACGTTTAGCTATTTCTTCTAGGAAAACATTGATTTTTCACCACTGTATTACTTGTATAAGCGACGCTGAGATTGTGGCCAGGTGCAGGTCAGTGACTGTATGGTGTTTAATGTTTTAGACTTATTTTCTTGCGAATTTGTTTCTAACGTGGGAAGTGTTGATAATATTTAAGAGGATACGCGTGTGTGCTAAAATAGGTTGAAGTTGATATTGTTAAACACGTGTACGTAGGAAGAGAGGACTAAGTTAATGCAGAGCGAAGTATAAAATACTCTGAAAAAAATTAACAGGGCAGATACAGATAGACTGTTTAAAGTTCGAGGATCGGAAATAGAGAATATAGATGAAATAATAAAATACAGGAGAGTCATAGGGACTACAGAAGGTACTTTTTTAATCTTAGGAAAGTGGAATGAATTTAATGTTGAAATAGCAAGCTACATTGTGATTAATGATGCTTCCATTTGTAAATATTTATTACGAAAACTGACAGTAATAAAATAAAAGTTAGAATAAAAAAAAGAAAAATTAAATTTTGATTTTCATGCTTTTGAATTTCAATAGTAGTTCCCTCTGTGATTTCAGACATGATTTTATTGTTTCCTTCAATATATAATGAAACATAATATGTCGAAGTTTTCATTTCACTTTTTATTTCACTTTACAGTCCTCTGTTATGTGTTGTAATATTTGTAATTTGTAGCGACGAAGGGCTAGACATTTGCTCAAAATTTTCCACACTGTTGGTTGAAGCAGATTAAGTTGACGACTGGCACGACCTGTAGATTTATTTGAGTTACGAACAAATGATTCTCAAGTGCTGCCGTTTATCTTTTGTTGCGCTAGTCATAGGCATTGCAACCTGTGGCGATAAATTTTCGATTACACTCACGAACTGGTGTAGCCTTTCTGTGTAGCCTTTTAAATTGTTACTGAACATTGATAACAAATGATGTTTTGTGATACTTAAGTACACCCAACACCACATCTTGTTGAGACGCCATATTGATTACTAAACAAATAACATTATCATCAGGAAACAGTAGCGGTCAATAAAACTGCGCTCATCTTTATGTATCTTAACTATTCTCCTAGCATTGTTTGTGTTTTCATAATGAATATTAAAATTTGGTTAGATCATTGATTATATAATCACCTTGTATTTTTAAGATTAGATATAATAGTGTTCAAGAAGCCAGAATCCAGTAATGCGTCGACGAAGTTTGTGGGATTTCCTCTCAGAGACTCACATGACATTTATCAACGATTGATCTTAGCTGTGTTTGTCAGATAATTAATTGTACCTATCATTTCCTGAAGAACTAACAGATAACTAAATGTTTTATGCAACTAATTAAGAATGACCAATTTGTGGGGATCTTGGTATTCAGAGAATAACAACCGATTATGTTTATCACAACAAAACCTTTGTCCTTCGAATGACCAATCTTGTGGAATTCTACTGACCTAGGGAGCTCCTTCCACAGATGAAAGATAAACTGTATTTGAAATGAAGGAACACGTTCCATTTTTGAGAAGGTGTATGGGACAATATTATTGTACCTGACTTGCTTAGTTCAGCAAGTTGCATGCTGCCTCTTAAGTTTCTTTAGTTCATTCAACTTGTCCCAATCACATATATGTTGCAAACGAGATTTAATTCATAACATTTATTCTGTTTCATTATTACTATAGTGATATTTTATTTACTCCATTATTATTAATTATTAAGTGAAGTTTATTAACCTACATTGGTGTGACACTGCGTACATCCGAACCAAAATTTCTGTACAGTATAATTTTGTTATTTTCTGAGATATCTACTGGTATATATATATATATATATATATATATATATATATATATATATATATATATATATATATATATATATATATATATATATATGTATATATAATGGTTACTATGAGTAAGACACATCGGTATTGTAAACCATTAATATGATGGTCACTATAAAGACACAGGCGATTATCTGCTTATCTGTTGACTTTTAATCTTGTCACTTGCTAATCGTAGTGTTGTGATGGTCGTCGTCACTGAGCGTTCACTCACCACATATACGTCTTAAACAGCTCCCATATTACAGTCAACTTCAGTCTCAGTAAGACGTATTGGGGATTCTGACAGCTAAATAGGGAAGATAGCCAGGTTAAACTGACAAGCCATGATAACTCACTGAACGAAGGCTTCGAACCCTGAGATCGTGTCTTCACGATTTCGCGAGTCATTAGTTATGATAACATTGAGCGTCTTGTGATGCTTATTACCACGTGCTTAGTTAAACCGCTATCTGATAAATGATCGCTGGTTCATTATGCACTGGTTCAAGAGGCACCGGTTCGTGACGCACTAGATCGTGACGCAACGATTTGTGACGCACTAATCACTAACACATTGGTTCGTGACACATTTGTTACTGACACTCCTGGCGCCACGTGTCCTCGTCTCTGGTAGGACACACAACCTGCTTCCAGAGTTCCTTAACACGAGTTTTATGTTTGTACATCTTTTGAAGACATAGTTGCCTTAACATTAAGAAATACTTAAACTTAATTCATTTATTTATTTATTTATTAATTTGAACATGATACAGAGAAGCACAAGGAATAAAATTTTTAAAGTGCAGCATGCCAAAGCCCCTTGTATGCAGAGCATTATAGGCAGGCTTAAAATTAACTTTAGATTAACTAAGCAATGATATATTCAGTGGTACAAAAATTATTGTAAAACAGATAACAATTTAGTACAAATGAGTATTACAAAGACAGGTCATATGGTCATTTACTGTGTTGCTGTGTAATCAGTAGAATGGAATATTCAGTTAGGTAATGAAGTTAAATAGTAACAAAGTTTGATTGGGTTGCAGGTTGACATTTGTGAGATACAATAATGAGATACATATATGAGATACAATTTATGAGATACTATTATTCAGTACATGTATTTATTTAGTTGTGGGTGAGTAAGTGATTTTTGAGAAGAGACCTGAATTTATAAACAGACAGTGTTTCTTTTATATTCACAGGTAATGAATTCCAGATTTTAGGGCCTTTTATGTGCATTGAGTTTTTGCATAGCGTGAGATGGACACGAAGAACATCAAAGAGTGATCTGTGCCTTGTGTTATGGTCATGTGTTCTGTTGAGGTTGGTAAGGAGATGTTTGAGGGGAGGGTTTATGTCAGAGTTAAGTGTTCTATGTATGTAGTAGGTGCAGTAATAAGTATGGATGTTTTGTATTGTGAGTAGGTTTAGAGTTTTGAATATTGGTGGAGTGTGCTGTCTGCAGTGGGAATTTGTCATCATTCTGACTGCAGCCTTTTGTTGGGTGATTAGTGGTCTGAGATGGTTTATTGTTGTTGAGCCCCATGCACAAATTCCATAGGTGAGATAGGGGTAAATAAGTGAGTGATATAGGGCCAGGAGGGCTAACTGTGGAACATAGTACCGTATCTTCGATAGTATGCCTACAGTCTTGGATTTTTTTTTTGGAAATTTGTTGTATATGTGTTTGAAATTTGAGTCTATTATCAAGGTGGATTCCTAGGAATTTTCCCTCTGTGAGTTTTGTGATAGGTGATCCATTTATCATTATGTTAAGAGACACATCTGCAGCTCTGTCACCAAACTGAACTTAGTAGGTTTTGTCAGTGTTTAGAATAAGTTTGTTGGTCCTCATCCAGGTTGATATTTTCTGTAATTCGGTATTTACAGTATTGGCTAGCGTGACTGGGCTCGGGTGAGAGTAGACGTATGTAGTGTCATCTGCAAATAGTGTGGGTTTGAGTAGTTGCGATGCATTTGGTAGGTCATTTATGTATATGAGAAAGAGAAGAGGACCTAGGATACTTCCCTGTGGGACACCAACTGTAATTGGCTGTGCGGAAGAGTTTGCCCCATTTGTGTACACATTGGCTTCTGTTGCTGAGGTAAGACTTGAGGTAGTTGAGGGAGTGCCCTCTTATACCATAGTGCGACAATTTTATGTGGAGCAAGTCGTGGTCAACTGTATCGAAAGCTTTACGTAAGTCAATGAAGATCCCCAGTGGGACTTCTTTTTTCTTTATTGCTGTATAAATATGTTCTAGCATGTTGATAATAGCATCATTAGTATTTTTATTAGGCCTGAACCCAAACTGACAGGGGTTGAGTATGTTGTGGGAGATGAGGTAGGAATAGATACGCTTATGGATTAATTTTTCAAAGATTTTAGAGAGAGGGTGTAAGTTGGATATTGGCCTATAGTTATTTAAGTCTGTGTGGTCTCCTCCTTTATGGATCGGGGTGACCCTTGCTATTTTGAGAACTGTAGGAAAGGTAGAGGATTCAATGGATTTGTTAAAGAGTGTTGCCATGATTGGTGATAGCACCTGTGACACTTTTTTGTATATAATGGGTGGTAAGGTATTTAAATCTCCTGTCTTGTTTTTTAGTTTGTTGATAATAAGGGAGACTTCAGTTGGGTTAGTCGGAGCTAGGAACAGTGTGTTCGGGTAGTTGCCAGTGAGGTAGTCCTTGAGTGGGGTATCTGAGCTTGGGATTTTATTGGCAAGGTTTTTTTCCTATAGTGGAGAAGAAATCATTGAGTCTATGTGCTGTTTCAGTAGGTGGGAATTGGGGTTCATCTGGTTTTGTTAATTCAATTTCGCTATTTCGTGTTATCTTTTTTGTTCCTAGTATTTCTGATAGGGGTTTCCAGATCTTTTTTATGTCACCTCGTAAGTTGGATAATCTGTTCTCATAATACAATTTTTTAGCCCTTCTTATTAGGCTGGTTAAGATTGACGAGTAACGTTTTGTTTGGTCTCTGGTTATGTGACCCATTCAGTACTGTTTTTCGTATAGGTGCTTTGTATTTATGGATCTGAGGATACTGGGTTTATTGTTTGATATTTCTTAACTTAGTTGATTTTTGTTGATGTGTTAAGTTGAAGAAAAAAGTCACAATACTGTGACTAGAACAATACACAACTAACTCGTAAATAGCAGAGACAAGCTTACGACGACCACGAGTACTTTCTACTACCACTACCAGTCTTACCACTACTACTACCACTACCAGTCTTACCACTACTACTACCACTACCAGTCTTACCACTACTACTTCCACTACCAGTCTTACCACTACTACTTCCACTACCAGTCTTACCACTACTACTACCACTACCAGTCTTACCACTACTACTACCACTACCAGTCTTACCACTACTACTTCCACTACCAGTCTTACCACTACTACTACCACTACCAGTCTTACCACTACTACTTCCACTACCAGTCTTACCACTACTACTTCTACTACCAGTCTTACCACTACTACTACCACTACCAGTCTTACCACTACTACTACCACTACCAGTCTTACCACTACTACTACCACTACCAGTCTTACCACTACTATTACCACTACCAGTCTTACCACTACTACTTCCACTACCAGTCTTACCACTACTACTTCTACTACCAGTCTTACCACTACTACTACCACTACCAGTCTTACCACTACTACTACCACTACCAGTCTTACCACTACTACTACCACTATCAGTCTTACCACTACTTCCACTACCAGTCTTACCACTACTACTATCACTACCAGTCTTACCACTACTACTTCCACTACCAGTCTTACCACTACTACTACCACTACCAGTCTTACCACTACTACTTTTTCTTTCTCTCTTTGTCCCGTCCCTGTTCTTCTCGCCTATATATATACTGGCTCCCTCATTCTTTTGTGTTAGTGTGACTTTGTCCATGGTCCAGGTTGGACCGTGACGTCGTCGTAAGCTTCTCTCTCCTATGTGAGGGTTATTTGTGTATTTGTAATGTCAGTGAATACTGAGGTGTGGCACATGAAGCTCTAAGCCCGTATGTGGTTCCAGACTCCCTCCAATACTGGCTGCTGGGTCTATACCTAATCAGTGGTGTATTTAATACCAGAGAAGATATGTGAATCGAGCGTAAAATGTGGGGAAGACAAGACACAAGTTACAAAGTAAGCTTTTATATAACAGTTTCACTGTTTAGAGCTCTAGAGTCAGAGCGAAACGTTGTGCATATAAAAGTTTGTTGTGTGACTTGTGTGTGCGTTCTTCATTGTTGTCAGTAGTGCTACCTTACACATCTCATTCTCTTAATAACAAGATACCATGTCGCTCTTGTTAAGACAGTCAGATGGAGGACTGTTTAAGTAGCCTTTAACAGTGATTATTTGCCAGACCTTTCTATTGTGTTCGGTGGTTCTCCTTCTTTTGTTAGCGCATCAGAACTTTTTATCGCCTTTATCTTATATTTTATTTATTGCCTTTGTGGTTTGTTATAATGGGTTTTTTTTTATTGAGAGAGAACAACCTAACTAATCTAGCCTAAATAACGTTAACTCTGAAAATTTTGCTGCAAACCGTCTACTGAGAGGGTGTTCCGGGGGCCATCGCCCCCCGCGGCCCGATCCATGACCAGTCCCCACTGTGGATCAGTGCTTGATCAATCAGGCTGTTACTGCCTGCCGCACGCAAGCCAGCGTACGAACCACAGACCGACTGATCAGGTACTGACTTTAGGTATATTAAAAATCGGCATAGAATTTGCGAGGCTGGGTTGTTAAGAGCAAGTGTAGTGTTCCCGTGATGCTGGGTCACCTTAACTCCTAGGGTTAGGTGCCCCGTGTTTGGGTGGGGTGCCACTCTTCCCACACTGTGCCATTATTCCCGATGGTGCCCCTAACCCCCTAAGAACCCAGCATTTTTTTTTTGACATAAATAGTGGGGATATTTTCTATTTTGTCTAAATTTGTTGGCGCTTATAGCAAATAACACGAGATGACTTACGTGTATGGATTGTAGAATGTGAAAAATAAGACTAAATAGTTTCACTTGTGTTTTGATTATGATTAATATAATATGAGAGTGGATTAGTCACGACAGTAGCAAATTTATAATAATGTGTAATTCTGAAATTGTTAGAAACGGAAGACTTTTAAATCATTGGACAAGCAAACGGCTATAGTGGTTTGTAAATAAAACAAAACAAACCATCTTAGAATGTAGCGAGTGGATGTTGACAGACAGACAACAGTGCCGTCACTGACAACATTTACCCTCACACACAACCTGTTATTTTAAATAGAACAATAAATTAACCTTCCCAACTATATGTTGACGGCTTCTTATTTGTACATATATGTGTTACTTGTGTACATATATGTGTTACTTGTGTACATATATGTGTTACTTGTGTACATATATCTGTTACTTGTGTACATATATCTGTTACTTGTGTACATATATGTGTTACTTGTGTACATATATATGTTACTTGCTTCAAGGTCGCTAAGAAGGATAACGAGTTGTCAGGTGGCTCTTAATTATCTATTTATCGATCACTAGTCTCTCTCTCTCTCTCTCTCTCTCTCTCTCTCTCTCTCTCTCTCTCTCTCTCTCTCTCTCTCTCTCTCTCTCTCTCTCTCTCTCTCTCTCTCTCCCTTCTCCTCTCCTTCCAGCTTCGATGTAGACTTCACAAAGTAATAATATACGTGGTGTTGAAAGGCTTGACTGTGTCAGTCTTTCATGTGATCATGAAGTTCTCCTCAGCTTCCTTCAATGTTTACCTATTTTAAAGATAAATATTATATTTACTTGTATGTTCGCCCTTTTAAAAGTGTTCTTGCATGTTTACTAACTTAATTAAGAGGAAATAATTGCAAGATTTGTGTTTATGAATACAGGATACTGGTAAATACTGTCGGAACTAGTGAAGCAAAGAGTGTATTTAACTATTTATACTCAACTATTTTAGTTTGAAGTTGAGCTCCAGATCTTGGCTACCTAACTATAAAACATCTAATTTTGGAAGCACTTACTAGTGTTAATATTGAGTGCTCGTGGCTCATTTGGTAGCGGCATTAGCTCTCACACTGAGGAAACTGGGTTCGATCCCCTGATGAGTGGAAATGTTGGGCATGTTTACTTACACCTGTTGCCCTCACCTAGCAGTAAGTAGGTACCTAGATGCTAGTTAGCTGGTGTGGGTCACATCCTGGTGGAGAGGATTAGATGACCCCCAATTGAAATAAGCCAGTCTGAAGACATGTCTTTCATGGGTTGTTCTGGGTTACTAATTCTCTGGGTTAACTGACGTGGTTGTCTAGAGTGTCATTATCCACCTTCTTTCACTGTTATTATTACGAAGAAAAATTATGGAAGCTATCCTTAACTTCTTGAAGAATCTCCCTCAGGCGTCTGTAAATGACCCGGCTGGATGTTCAGCTGCCATTTACTTCTGTAAATGACTCGGCTGGATTTTCAGCTGCCATTTAAGTCTGTAAATGTCTCTGCTGGATGTTAGCTACCATTTACGTCTCATTTTATTGTCTTCTGTCTTTGCTCTCTCTATTTTATATGATTCTTGAAGACCTATAGAACGGAATAAGTTTTTACTGGGACAACGTTTCACTCAAATGAGAGTGAAATATTATCCCAGTCAGGACTTGTGCTACATGTCTGTCTTCATTCGTGCAAGTAACAAGTAGTTCAGGGTACGTGTGCTCCAGCTCATTCCTTATATCCTCATACAGAGCAGCTGCCATCTCCCACATCGAACCCAGTCAGGAAACATTCTGTGTATCGTATGATGTCTTCTCCTACCCTCTTCCTGGGGAAGGAGCTATACCGCTTTGTCTCTCCATGTAGCTCATACCTACTATCTTTAAGTCAAAAATTTATTGTCATAAGAACATAAGAAAGAAGGAACACTGCAGCAGGCCTACTGGCCCATGCGAGGCAGGTCCAAGTCTCCTATCGGGTTAAGCCAATGTCCCAACCTAGTCAGGTCAGGTCACATTGACTTAAGGGAGGAACACGACAATTGTCACAAGATATAATGCTTGTACAGAGATGGGTAACATTTGGCTGAACATGCAGAAAGCCTATGGTTATGCAAAGTATTTCGGGCAAGCTTAAACCTAACTTAAAACTACAATGATAATAATTATTATTTGCTTATATATAAGGACATTAAAGGTTTACAGACAAATTTTGGCATTACCAGTAGGAGGTATACTTCTCAAGGTCCTCTTGCTATTCTCTGTGTTTTCCAGGAATGAATTCCGTTTTCGTTGTGGTAACACGTTCATCAGAAGGCAGGTATTGGGGTAATGTTTACTCACACATCCTTTTCTTTAGTCCGATCTCATGAACTGCTTCCTTTTCATGTAGTATACTGTGTTCAGTTTCCTCTCTTAGGTGAAGAGTTGCTTAACTTTGCATTTGTTATTACTGAACCCTAGTAGTCATCCCGTCCTGTCTGCTGGCCCTTCTCTGCTGTTTTTCTCGGTCAGTTGAACTGAGAGTGGTCCACGACGGACCCAAACTTCGTAATAAGTTTCCTGTCCTAAGTGTGGGTTATCTGTGAACTAGTAATTACTGAAGCATCAAGGTGTAGTGGACACTTGCCGATGAATTAAGGAAACCCACATGGAGACAGAACTAGTGCAGAAAGAGGCTGTATTGCGATCTTCTTTTAAGATCTTACTCAGTAGTAATTTCCTGTTTAACCGGTCCTGCAGCTGTGTTGGTCGTTCAGCTGTTTGGTATTCTTCTCATTACATTACCCCTTCGCACCCCTGCAGCATGCACTCAGATCAATCCTTCCTCCTTGCAACTCAATTTTCACTAGTCTTGAACTTGATCAATTCCATCTCTAAAACTGGATTCAATATCCCTGGCACATACTCTCACACCTCTTCCATTACCCTACATCTCACTCCCACACTCCTAATTACTTTTATACTTGTAATATGCTCCGACAACTCACTACCGCTTTTTTTCAGCTCACTCTTATAAAAATCTAACTCGGACTCTTCTATTAGTCCCGCTCCCTTGTAACTCACACACTTCTCTAACACATCCTCGAGGGGTAAACATGTCTGCCAGAGAACCTCCGCCTCTCATTGTGTTAAATGATCCACACATCTTAGCTCTTTACACAGTTATAATAATAATAATCTATCTGTCTTTTTCTTAATATTCTTTAATTTGTCAGTAATATTTGTTTGCAGGATGAGGTCTTGTGTCTGTCAGAAATCTTAAGTACAAGATTTACGTATGCCATCTTTCAGGTATCTCATTTGTAGTGTTTGTAGTTATTTTTTAATGATGTTATTAAGAATTTTCCACAATACTTTAATTCTTGATGATATTCATCACAAGATTTGATTGGATAGTATTGCTTTTGTTGCAGTGACTCACTTCACGACCCCTCGTTACTCTCTCTCTCTCCCTCTGTATATGTCAACTCCGTTTGTTCTTTCTCTCCGTCTTTGTTCTTTACGGCTTATCCTTTGTTCTTCACGTCTCTGCTTCTACTTCTGTACCTCTGCCTTTCAAGTCTCCGCCTGTGTCCCTCTTCCTCTCTGTATCGTTCCTGTTTACTGTACGTCCCTTGTGTGTCCTTGTTTCTTGAGTGTCCTTTATGTTTCCTTTGTGTTCTTCACGTCTCCTCTATGTTCATATATCTGTCATTGACGTCTCCACTGTGTCCTTCACGTCTCCACTGTGTCATTCACGTCTCCACTGTGTCCTTCAAGTCTCCAATGTGTCCTTCAAGTCTCCACTGTGTGCTTCACGTCTCCACTGTGTCCTTCACGTCTCCACTGTGTCCTTCACGTCTCCACTGTGTCCTTCACGTCTCCACTGTGTCCTTCAAGTCTCCAATGTGTCCTTCAAGTCTCCACTGTGTGCTTCACGTCTCCACTGTGTGCTTCACGTCTCCACTGTGTCCTTCACGTCTCCACTGTGTCCTTCAAGTCTCCAATGTGTCCTTCAAGTCTTCACTGTGTCCTTCACGTCTCCACTGTGTCCTTCACGTCTCCACTGTGTCCTTCAAGTCTCCACTGTGTCCTTCAAGTCTCCACTGTGTCCTTCACGTCTCCACTGTGTCCTTCACGTCTCCACTGTGTCCTTCAAGTCTCCACTGTGTCCTTCACGTCTCCACTGTGTCCTTCACGTCTCCACTGTGTCCTTCACGTCTCCACTGTGTCCTTCACGTCTCCACTGTGTCCTTCACGTCTCCACTGTGTCCTTCACGTCTCCACTGTGTCCTTCACGTCTCCACTGTGTCCTTCACGTCTCCACTGTGTCCTTCACGTCTCCACTGTGTCCTTCACGTCTCCACTGTGTCCTTCACGTCTCCACTGTGTCCTTCACGTCTCCACTGTGTCCTTCACGTCTCCACTGTGTCCTTCACGTCTCCACTGTGTCCTTCACGTCTCCACTGTGTCACGTCTCCACTGTGTCCTTCACTCTCCTCTGTGTCCTTCAAGTCTCCACTGTGTCCTTCACGTCTCCACTGTGTCCTTCAAGTCTCCACTGTGTCCTTCACGTCTCCACTGTGTCCTTCACGTCTCCACTGTGTCCTTCACGTCTCCACTGTGTCCTTCACGTCTCCACTGTGTCCTTCACGTCTCCACTGTGTCCTTCACGTCTCCACTGTGTCCTTCACGTCTCCACTGTGTCCTTCACGTCTCCACTGTGTCCTTCACGTCTCCACTGTGTCCTTCACGTCTCCACTGTGTCCTTCAAGTTTCCACTGTGTGCTTCACGTCTCCACTGTGTCCTTCACGTCTCCACTGTGTCCTTCACGTCTCCACTGTGTCCTTCACGTCTCCACTGTGTCCTTCACGTCTCCACTGTGTCCTTCACGTCTCCACTGTGTCCTTCACGTCTCCACTGTGTCCTTCACGTCTCCACTGTGTCCTTCAAGTCTCCACTGTGTCCTTCACGTCTCCACTGTGTGCTTCACGTCTCCACTGTGTGCTTCAAGTCTCCACTGTGTCCTTCACGTCTCCACTGTGTGCTTCACGTCTCCACTGTGTCCTTCACGTCTCCACTGTGTCCTTCACGTCTCCACTGTGTCCTTCAAGTTTCCACTGTGTGCTTCACGTCTCCACTGTGT
The DNA here is from genome assembly GCF_038502225.1 of Cherax quadricarinatus. Classification (NCBI taxonomy): domain Eukaryota; kingdom Metazoa; phylum Arthropoda; class Malacostraca; order Decapoda; family Parastacidae; genus Cherax; species Cherax quadricarinatus. The sequence continues at coordinate 381,307 of NC_091341.1, forward strand.
CCTTCACGTCTCCACTGTGTCCTTCACGTCTCCACTGTGTCCTTCACGTCTCCAATGTGTCCTTCACGTCTCCACTGTGTCCTTCACGTCTCCACTGTGTCCTTCACGTCTCCACTGTGTCCTTCACGTCTCCACTGTGTCCTTCACGTCTCCACTGTGTCCTTCACGTCTCCACTGTGTCCTTCAAGTCTCCACTGTGTCCTTCACGTCTCCACTGTGTCCTTCACGTCTCCACTGTGTCCTTCACGTCTCCACTGTGTCCTTCACGTCTCCACTGTGTCCTTCACGTCTCCACTGTGTCCTTCAAGTTTCCACTGTGTCCTTCAAGTCTCCACTGTGTGCTTCACGTCTCCACTGTGTCCTTCACGTCTCCAATGTGTCCTTCAATTCTCCACTGTGTCCTTCACGTCTCCAATGTGTCCTTCAACTGTGTCCTTCAAGTCTCCACTGTGTCCTTCACGTCTCCACTGTGTCCTTCACGTCTCCACTGTGTCCTTCACGTCTCCACTGTGTCCTTCACGTCTCCACTGTGTCCTTCAAGTCTCCACTGTGTCCTTCACGTCTCCACTGTGTCTCCACTGTGTCCTTCACGTCTCCACTGTGTCCTTCACGTCTCCACTGTGTCCTTCACGTCTCCACTGTGTCTCCACTGTGTCCTTCACGTCTCCACTGTGTCCTTCACGTCTCCACTGTGTCCTTCACGTCTCCACTGTGTCCTTCAATTCTCCACTGTGTCCTTCACGTCTCGACTGTGTCCTTCACGTCTCCACTGTGTCCTTCACGTCTCCACTGTGTCCTTCAATTCTCCACTGTGTCCTTCACGTCTCCACTGTGTCCTTCACGTCTCCACTGTGTCCTTCACGTCTCCACTGTGTCCTTCACGTCTCCACTGTGTCCTTCACGTCTCCACTGTGCCATTCAAGTCTCCGCTGTGTCCTTCACGTCTCCACTGTGTGCTTCACGTCTCCACTGTGTCCTTCACGTCTCCACTGTGTCCTTCACGTCTCCACTGTGTCCTTCAAGTCTCCACTGTGTCCTTCACGTCTCCACTGTGTCCTTCAAGTCTCCACTGTGTCCTTCACGTCTCCACTGTGTCCTTCACGTCTCCACTGTGTCCTTCACGTCTCGACTGTGTCCTTCACTGTGTCCTGCACCTCTCCACTGTGTCCTTCAAGTCTCCACTGTGTCCTTCACGTCTCCACTGTGTCCTTCAAGTCTCCGCTGTGTCCTTCACGTCTCCACTGTGTCCTTCACGTCTCCACTGTGTCCTTCAAGTCTCCACTGTGTCCTTCACGTCTCCAATGTGTCCTTCAAGTCTCCACTGTGTGCTTCACGTCTCCACTGTGTCCTTCACGTCTCCACTGTGTCCTTCACGTCTCCACTGTGTCCTTCACGTCTCCACTGTGTCCTTGTCTCCACTGTGTCCTTCACGTCTCCACTGTGTCCTTCAAGTCTCCACTGTGTCCTTCAAGTCTCCACTGTGTGCTTCACGTCTCCACTGTGTCCTTCACGTCTCCACTGTGTCCTTCACGTCTCCACTGTGTCCTTCAAGTCTCCACTGTGTGCTTCACGTCTCCACTGTGTCCTTCACGTCTCCGCTGTGTCCTTCAAGTCTCCACTGTGTGCTTCACGTCTCCACTGTGTCCTTCACGTCTCCACTGTGCCCTTCACGTCTCCACTGTGCCATTCAAGTCTCCACTGTGTCCTTCACGTCTCCACTGTGTCCTTCACGTCTCCACTGTGTCCTTCACGTCTCCACTGTGTCCTTCACGTCTCCACTGTGTCCTTCACGTCTCCACTGTGTCCTTCACGTCTCCACTGTGTCCTTCAAGTCTCCACTGTGTCCTTCACGTCTCCACTGTGTCCTTCAAGTCTCCACTGTGTCCTTCACGTCTCCACTGTGTCCTTCACGTCTCCACTGTGTCCTTCACGTCTCCACTGTGTCCTTCACGTCTCCACTGTGTCCTTCACGTCTCCACTGTGTCCTTCACGTCTCCACTGTGTCCTTCACGTCTCCACTGTGTCCTTCACGTCTCCACTGTGTCCTTCAAGTCTCCACTGTGTCCTTCAAGTCTCCACTGTGTCCTTCAAGTCTCCACTGTGTCTTTCACGTCTCCACTGTGTCCTTCACGTCTCCACTGTGTCCTTCAAGTCTCCACTGTGTCCTTCAAGTCTCCACTGTGTCTTTCACGTCTCCACTGTGTCCTTCACGTCTCCACTGTGTGCTTCACGTCCCCAATGTGTGCTTCACGTCTCCACTGTGTGCTTCAAGTCTCCACTGTGTCCTTCACGTCTCCACTGTGTCCTTCAAGTCTCCACTGTGTCCTTCAAGTCTCCACTGTGTCTTTCACGTCTCCACTGTGTCCTTCACGTCTCCACTGTGTGCTTCACGTCCCCAATGTGTGCTTCACGTCTCCACTGTGTGCTTCAAGTCTCCACTGTGTCCTTCACGTCTCCACTGTGTGCTTCAAGTCTCCACTGTGCCCTTCACGTCTCCACTGTGTGCTTCAAGTCTCCACTGTGTCCTTCACGTCTCCACTGTGTGCTTCAAGTCTCCACTGTGTGCTTCACGTCTCCACTGTGTGCTTCAAGTCTCCACTGTGCCCTTCACGTCTCCACTGTGTGCTTCAAGTCTCCACTGTGTGCTTCACGTCTCCACTGTGTGCTTCAAGTCTCCACTGTGTCCTTCACGTCTCCACTGTGTGCTTCAAGTCTCCACTGTGCCCTTCACGTCTCCACTGTGCCATTCAAGTCTCCACTGTGTCCTTCACGTCTCCACTGTGTCCTTCACGTCTCCACTGTGTCCTTCACGTCTCCACTGTGTGCTTCACGTCTCCACTGTGTGCTTCAAGTCTCCACTGTGTCCTTCACGTCTCCAATGTGTCCTTCACGTCTCCAATGTGTCCTTCACGTCTCCGCCTCCAGTACAGAATTGCTGGGCTGTGAAGACTCGTCCTTACGTTTCGTCACTCTTTCACCCAGTGACTGTCCTCTGCTTGTACTCTGCTCCAGATACTGTCCTCTCCTTGTACTCTGCTCCAGTGACTGTCCTCTGCTTGTACTCTGCTCCAGTGACTGTCCTCTGCTTGTACTCTGCTCCAGATACTGTCCTTTCCTTGTACTCTGCTCCAGTGACTGTCCTCTGTTTGTACTCTGCTCCAGTGACTGTCCTCTGCTTGTACTCTGCTCCAGTGACTGTTCTCTGCTTGTCCTCTGCTCCAGTGACTGTCCTCTGCTTGTACTCTGCTCCAGTGACTGTCCTCTGCTTGTCCTCTGTTCCACTGACTGCACTCTTCTCCATTGACTGTCCTCTGCTTGTACTCTGCTCCAGTGACTCCTCTGCTTGTCCTCTGTTCCAGTGACTGTACTCTGCTCCTGTGACTGTACTCTGCTTCATTAACTGTACTCTGCTCCAGTAACTGTACTCTGATTCAGTGACTGTACTCTGGTTCAGTGACTGTACTCTGCTCCTGTGACTGTACTCTGCTTCATTAACTGTACTCTGCTCCAGTAACTGTACTCTGGTTCAGTGACTGTACTCTGGTTCAGTGACTGTACTCTGCTTCAGTGACTGTACTCTGCTTCAGTGACTGTACTCTGCTTAAGTGACTGTACTCTGCTTAAGTGACTGTACTCTGCTTCAGTGACTGTACTTTGCTCCACTGCTCACTCTCCCTTGACGTTCTGTATCCAACACTTTACACGAGTTCTTGTACAACTTGCTGCAAAGTGTGTATGCGTATTATTATTAGTAGTAGTAGCAGTAGCAGCAGTAGCAGCAAAAGACTAGTAGTGATAGTAGTAGTAGTAGTAAAAGTAAGAGTAACAACAGCAGTAGTACTAGGAAGCACTTAATCCTTACGTTTCATACAACACTTGGGGAATGGGAGACAGTTCAGCTTCATGTGATGAAGGAAGGGCAGCTCAGATTCCTTGGATCACGAGCCTTTAGTATTTCTGTCGCCTTTCTTGAAGATCTGTATGGTGCTAAGGAAACTCTTCCCTTGTGTGAAAATGATCATCATGGGTGAATGAAAATATAAAGAAATATAATCAAAGTGAATTAAAGAGAATAAAAAAATCAGAGATATTTAATGCGTAAAAAAATAAAATAAGAAACATTGAGATGTAGATGGTGTGGGAATTGTTTCTCAGAAGAAAAAAAGAGTCTTCTTGCAAGATAAATGTCATGAAAGGAAGGTGAATGTCGATGGTGCTGAAGTTCCGAAGGTAAAGTTAGGTTAGGTTAGGTTTGTCAGGAAACAGAACAAGTGTTTCCTGATGCGAGTCTTTGTTATATGAGGACCTGCAGCTGGAGCTTTTGGTCATCTGAACGAGGCCTTTCGCTGGCTTACCGGTCCACCCCTTTAAAAATTATGGTTATTATTATAGCCAAGAATAGAGGGTTGCTTCCTTCAAGCACTAGGACATATTAGAAAACGTTTTGGTCCTGGAACATTGATCGGTCCCAGGACCGAAACGTTGTCTAATAAATAAGACCTAGTGTATACCCATGTGTCTTTTTAAACTAATTTGTGGGTATGAATTGCCAAGATTTACACCATCCTTCAAAGATGACACATTGTCGCAATTAATGTTAAGTTACCAAGGAATATATGAGTGCATGTGACCACCGTCTTCCACCTCTTGTAACACTCACTTTCTTAAAAATCTCAGAATTTACCCCAGCTACAGCTGACAAAAAAAAAAAACCACAAAAGTTACCAGATACTCAAAGAAGTTGCTCAAGACAAAATGTAAGAATAAAGAGGAAATTACTTAAACTTTAAAGAATATGATTATTAATGTTGGTAGAATTACCGATAATATGTTAGGTAGAAGACACAAGTGCAACTAATGTGACATTTTAATGTGGCAATGTTTCGCAAACAACACATGAACACACAGAGCATACATAAGGTTAGAGTGAGGTGTACTGCACAAAATAATCGTTGTAGATGTAATAGTTGTTGTAATACTAGTGGTAGTACCCTGTGTGTTCATGTATTGTTTGTAACGGCTTGACAAAGCTCCTGGAGAACGAAACGTTGACACAGTAAAATGTTGCATTAGTTGCACTTGTGTCCTTTTACCTAACAAAATCATTATTGGTAACCATAAACCAATATCAAAACAAACAACCAGAATACTGAGAAACAGGATGGGTATTAAGACAGCACCGTCACCTGGTGAGTAGAGGAGTTGAGGGTTAGGTGCCGTGCCTCACTCCAGGGGTTAGGTGCCGTGCCTCACTCCATGGGTGAGGTACCGTGCCTCCATGGGTGAGGCGCAGTGCCTCACTCGATGGGTGAGGTACCGTGCGTCACTCCATGGGTGAGGCGCAGTGCCTCACTCCATGGGTGAGGTACCGTGCCTCCATGGGTGAGGCGCAGTGCCTCACTCGATGGGTGAGGTACCGTGCGTCACTCCATGTGTGAGGCGCAGTGTGTCACTCCATGGGTGACGTACCGTGCCTCCATGGGTGAGGCGCAGTGCCTCACTCGATGGGTGAGGTACCGTGCGTCACTCCATGGGTGAGGTGCCGTGCCTCACTCCATGGGTGAGGTACCTTGCGTCACTCCATGGGTGAGGTACCTTGCGTCACTCCATGGGTGAGGCGCAGTGCCTCACTCCATGGGTGAGGTACCGTGCCTCCATGGGCGAGGCGCAGTGCCTCACTCCATGGGTGAGGTACCGTGCCTCACTCCATGGGTGAGGCGCAGTGCCTCACTCCATGGGTGAGGTACCGTGCTTCACTCCACAACAACAGCTCAATTTGATGCCAGGAAGCGACGCCAGTAACCCGTCCTAAAAAGTTTAGTAGGATCAGGCAACTACAAATATGCCCAACAGATGGCGCCACTTAAGCTCACACTGGGCCGCCAGTTAGTGTTACAGCTGCTCGGGAACTCGTGAATTCTGGAAATAAATTAAGAATAAGTAAGTTTATTCAGGTATACACAAATACAGTTACATAGCTTATCATACGTGGCAGCATATGTGTAGAGAACCTGGGATAACCCAAAATTCAGACAAAGTGACTTATTTCCACTGGGGTCCTTTAATTAAATGGACTTCTTGCTCATAGATGGCAGGGGAAACACTCATTATTTTGTGTGTCACAGTACCAGTCTTACTTGCGGGCGCAGTTGTGGTACTTCTTGTAAAAAATGAACTGAAAAGAAGAAAAAGTTCACAAAACCGCGAGTGGAACAACACACAAATAACTCTTACATACTTGGAGAAAAACTTACGTTATAAACGTCTGTCTCCTATGTCCGGGTTATTCCAGTAAAATGGACGGTATTTTTCATCACACTTCATGAAAAATATTGGACTGAATTTCATTACACTTGTAAAAAAAATTGGACTGAATTTTATGATACTTATAAAAAATTTAGTTGAATTTCATAATACTTTTTATAAAAAAAAATTGACTTATTTTCATCGTATTTCTTGTAAAAAAATCTGAATTTCGTACATCATTGTGCTGCGCATTCCAGTATAATTTTTCGGCACTAATCTTCTGTATTCCACGATGAATTGATACAATGATGTAGGATGATGGTGGGGATTACCATAGTGCCAGGATGTAGGATGATGGTGGGAGTTACCATAGTGCCAGGATGTAGGATGATGGTGGGAGTTACCATAGTGCCAGGATGTAGGATGATGGTGGGGATTACCATAGTGCCATGATGTAGGATGATGGTGGGGATTACCATAGTGCCAGGATGTAGGATGATGGTGGGAGTTACCATAGTGCCAGGATGTAGGATGATGGTGGGGATTACCATAGTGCCAGGATGTAGGATGATGGTGGGGATTACCATAGTGCCAGGATGTAGGATGATGGTGGGAGTTACCATAGTGCCAGGATGTAGGATGATGGTGGGGATTACCATAGTGCCAGGATGTAGGATGATGGGGATTACCATAGTGCCATGATGTAGGATGATGGTGGGGGTTACCATAGTGCCAGGATGTAGGATGATGGTGGGGATTACCATAGTGCCAGGATGTAGGATGATGTTGGGATTACCATAGTGCCAGGATGTAGGATGATGGTGGGGATTACCATAGTGCCATGATGTAGGATGATGGTGGGAGTTACCATAGTGCCAGGATGTAGGATGATGGTGGGGATTACCATAGTGCCAGGATGTAGGATGATGGTGGGAGTTACCATAGTGCCAGGATATAGGATGATGGTGGGGGTTACCATAGTGCCAGGATGTAGGATGATGTTGGGATTACCATAATGCCAGGATGTAGGATGATGTTGGGATTACCATAGTGCCAGGATGTAGGATGATGGTGGGGGTTACCATAGTGCCAGGATGTAGGATGATGGTGGGGGTTACCATAGTGCCAGGATGTAGGATGATGGTGGGGATTACCATAGTGCCAGGATGTAGGATGATGGTGGGGATTACCATAGTGCCAGGATGTAGGATGATGGTGGGGATTACCATAGTGCCAGGATGTAGGATGATGGTGGGGATTACCATAGTGCCAGGATGTAGGATGATGGTGGGGATTACCATAGTGCCAGGATGTAGGATGATGGTGGGGATTACCATAGTGCCAGGATGTAGGATGATGGTGGGGATTACCATAGTGCCAGGATGTAGGGTGATGGTGGGGATTACCATAATGCCCGGATGTAGGATGATGGTGGGGATTACCATAGTGCCAGGATGTAGGGTGATGGTGGGGATTACCATAGTGCCAGGATGTAGGATGATGGTGGGGATTACCATAGTGCCAGGATGTAGGATGATGGTGGGGATTACCATAGTGCCAGGATGTAGGATGATGGTGGGGGTTACCATAGTGCCAGGATGTAGGATGATGGTGGGGATTACCATAGTGCCAGGATGTAGGATGATGGTGGGGGTTACCATAGTGCCAGGATGTAGGATGATGTGGGGATTACCATAGTGTCAGGATGTAGGATGATGATGGGAATTACCATAGTGTCAGGATGTAGGATGATGGTGGGAATTACCATAGTGTCAGGATGTAGGATGATGGTGGGAATTACCATAGTGTCAGGATGTAGGATGATGGTGGGAATTACCATAGTGTTAGGATGTAGGATGATGGTGGGAATTACCATAGTTTCAGGATATAGCAGCAACGTCTCCCTCATTTCTTAACTTGAAATCAAATATAAGAAAAGTTGCAATAGTTAATGCATTATCTTCAAATTAATTGTATACAGACTGATTCTCTCTCTCTCTCTCTCTCTCACACACACACACACAACTGAGGAGGAGGTAAAGAAGCTGCTAAGGGACCTTGATACCTCAAAGGCAATGGGACCAGACATCTCCCCGTAGGTCCTTAGAGGGAGCAGAAATGCTGTGTGCCACTAACCACATTCTTCAACACATCCCTTGAAACTGGGAAACTACCTGAGATATGGAAGACGGCAAATGTAGTACCCATATTTAAAAAAAGAGACAGAAAAGAGGCACTAAACTATAGACCAGTGTCACTGACGTGTATAGTATGCAAAGTCATAGAGAAGATTATCAGTAGGAGAGTGGTGGAGCACCTGGAACGGAACAAGAGTATAAACGCCAACCAGCACGGATTTATGGAAGGTAAATCCTGTGTCACAAACCTACTGGAGTTTTATAACAATGTAACGGAAGTAAGACACGAGAGAGAGTGGTGGGTTGATTGCATCTTCTTGGACTGCAAGAAGGCCTTCGACACAGTTCCTCACAGGAGATTAGTGCAGAAGCTAGAGATCAGGCGCGTATAACAGGGAGGGCACTGCAGTTAATCAGAGAATACCTGACAGGGAGGCAACAACGAGTCATTGTACATGATGAGGTATCATAGGCACCTGTGACGAGGGGGTCCCACAGGGGTCGGTCCTAGGACCAGTGCTATTTCTAGTATATGTGAATGATATAATGGTAGGGTTAGACTCAGAAGTGTCCCTGTTCGCAGATGATGTGAAGTTAATGAGGAGAATTAAATCAGATGAGGATCAAATAGGGCTTCAAAGAGACCTGGACAGGCTGGACGTCTGGTCCAGCAACTGGCTTCTCGAATTTAACCCCGCCAAATGCAAAGTCACGGAGATCGGGGAAGGGCAAAGAAGAACGCAGACGGTGGCCAAAGAATGCAAACCTCGCTCAAGGAGAAAGATCTTGGGGTGAGTATAACATCGAGCACGTCTCCGGAAGCACACATCAACCAGAAAACTGCTGCAGCATATGGGCGCCTGGCAAACCTGAGAATAGCGTTCCGATACCTAAGTAAGGAATCATTCAAGACACTGTACACAGTGTACGTCAGGCCCATATTGGATTATGCAGCATCTGTTTGAAACCCACAGTTGAGCAAGCATGTCAAGAAATTAAAAAAGTGCAAAGGTTTGCGATAAGGTTAGTTCCAGAGCTAAGGGGAATGTCCTACGAAGAAAGGTTAAGGGAAATCGGCCTGACGACACTGGAAGACAGGAGGGTTAGGGCAGACATGATAACGACATACAAAATACTGCGTGGAATAGACAAGGTGGACAGAGACAGGATGTTCCAAAGATGGGACACAGAGACAAGGGGTCACAATTGGAAGTTGAAAACCCAGATGAGTCAAAGGGATGTTGGGAAGTATTTCTTCAGTCATAGTGCAGTCAGGAAGTGGAATAGCCTAGCAAGTGAGGTAGTGGAGGCAGGAACCATACATTCCTTTAAGATGAGGCATGATAAAGATTATGGAGCATTGAGAGAGAGGACCTAGTAACATTCAGTGAAGAAGTGGGGCCATGAGCCGAGTCTCAACCCCTGCAACCACAATTAGGCGAGTACACACACACACACACACACACACACACAAAGTACAGAAAAACAAAGAGGAAAGTTTCTGGGGTGTGTTGAGGAAGCTGTGTACCTGTAGTAGTATGTTGTGTGTGTGTGTGTGTGTGTGTGTGTGTTAGTTTAAGCCATACCTCACTGACTCCTCTAATTATGCTACATTCTTCTTAATTATTTCCCCCGCTTGCGTAATTACTGTGCTCTCTGGTAACGAAAATTTAGGCTGCAATGGAGTACACACGCACACATACACATATGGTATATAAATTATATATGCATGTTTTAGATTGTGAAGGCTTACTCAACCCTGTAAGATCTTAAGTAGATCTTACCAAGGCTGGTTCCTCCTTAGGAAAATTAATGAACAGAAAAAGAATAATATACAAATATAAACACTTTATTGTTATAATTGAAAATATAAAACATTTAAATATGAACTTTTATCCTACGTGAAAGAGAAATGAAAAATGAAATAAAAATATTTGAATTCAACGCTAATATGTACAGTTAGACTGTGGTGTCTGGTTGATGTTGACACAGCGAATTGTAGAAATTGTAGCCGTTGCTGATGATGTGGGGGGGGGTCACAGCTGTTGAGTGACAACCCAACGACTAGTTCGTCACAGTGTATCTAGCCTTGAATAATCCGTCAAGATGATAGGAACGCAGGTCCTTCACTACTGCAAAGATGAGAGGTAGTTGCCTGGGGTTGGCCACACTCAGGTACGTAGATCAAGGGTGACGTCCCAGAACTCATGTGAAGTTCATCTTCTTCAGCACTGTTTCTGTGGTTGCCAGATGACCCAAGCTGACATTTCAAGCTAGAAAGAGAAAAGTTAACCACTGCTTGAGATATCACTTTCCATGATAAGCAAAGCATTTAAAAGAATGGTGAGAATTTAAAAGCAAAACATGGAAATCAAGGCAGAATGAACTACGTCTTAGAATTTGTTAAAAGTGAAGCTTTTAACCAATATATCCACTAAAATAGGAGCAGAGGCTTTTACTTACATTTGTGCTGAGAGCTGTCAGTCAGGGGTGATTATCCATTTGGTCGGAGCCCCACACGTCACCTTTCCTGGTGGAGAAAAGGGGGGGGGGATAGCGGGAGCTAGACACTAACCCTACTTTAACAAGCAGACTGGCAATCAAACTATCGTCGCCATATACTCGCTTGCTGCTCCTATCTGTTGAACTTTTCCCTCACATAGATAAATCGTAATAAGTTACTTTTTCACGCAAAACGGACGGGAATCGAACCTGAAGTCTGGCTTCTGTTACATCTTCGCTCTACAACTGTATTTCGACGGTTAAAATAGATCTAAACAACCAGCTTATTGAAATTTTAGCAGCGCCCCTAAATACCTCAGCCAGTGTACTAATATTTTTATAGCTGAAATACTCGCCAACTGCCCTTGTGGTAAGTCTCTTAGTCCTCAAAACTGTTTAGTAAGAGCGTCGTGTCCCAAGTTGTATCCCAAGATGTGTCCCAAGTTGTGTTGTAAGTTGTGTCCCAAGATGTGTCCCAAGCTGTGTTGTAAGTTATGTCCCAAGTTGTGCTGTAAGCTGTGTCCCAAGCTGTGTCGCAAGTCATGTCGTAAGTTGTGTCCCAAGATTTAGTTTCCGATTCGATTCCCATTCGTTCTACTAAAAATCTAATAATTTCTTAATTTTTGTTTCTGAAGTAGTGATGATACCTTGAAGATACGAGCCATGAAGACTTCCACATAACCATTTACGAAAATTTAAGGTGCCTTAATTAAAGTGGTGTGTCATGCACTTATATGGCGCTAGTCGCTCATAAAAAATATACCCATTATTGAGAACGAAATTCAAAATTGCTGAGGTTGGCTGGGAAAATTAATACTGAAGTGAGAATGTGAGTATGATGGACGAAGATGATTGAGAGATGAGCTTAGAATACTTGTTAAACTTGAGACTGACTTTGTTGTGTTCACGACGTGTACACGTTATGGTCAGTGGGACCACGTTCATCAGTGATCAAGCTGGCCACGTTCGTCAGTGATCAAGCTGGCCACGTTCATCAGTGATCAAGCTGGCCATGTTCATTAATGATCAGGGAGACCATGTTCATCAGTGATCAAGCTGACCACGTTCATCAGTGATCAAGCTGGCCACGTTCATCAGTGATCAAGCTGACCACCGTCATTAATGATCAGGGAAACCACGTTCATCAGTGATCAAGGTGACCACGTTCATTAATGATCTGGGAGACCACGTTCATCAGTGATCAAGGTGACCACGTTCATTAATGATCTGGGAGACCACGTTCATCAGTGATCAAGCTGACCACGTTCATTAATGATCTGGGAGACCACGTTCATCAGTGATCAAGCTGACCACGTTCATTAATGATCTGGGAGACCACGTTCATCAGTGATCAAGCTGACCACGTTTATTAATGATCTGGGAGGCCACGTTCATCAGTGATCAAGCTGACCACGTTTATTAATGATCTGGGAGGCCACGTTCATCAGTGATCAAGCTGGCCACGTTAATTAATGATCTGGGAGGCCACGTTCATCAGTGATCAAGCTGGCCACGTTCATCAGTGATCAAGCTGGCCACGTTCATCAGTGATCAAGCTGGCCACGTTCATCAGTGATCAAGCTGGCCACGTTCATCAGCGAGTTGTGAGAAATTCACTATGGTGTTATAGCAATTCACACGATCACAAAAAAACAACACAGGTATTGTATTAGTGAGAGATGAACAGTACAAGTGTAGTAAGGTTGTGTGATCACGTGACTAATACTGGTGGGTCTGAAGGAAAACTTATCAACATATCCAGAGGCTTAACCTTAATACTGACTGAAGGAAACCTAAAGGACTCTATCACGCAAATTACATCTAACAAAGAAACATCTGACATTGTTGTTATGGTTAGGATTTAGTATTAAAAGGAGTGATGATCGTGCTGCACTCGGGGAATGGGAGGTAATCAAGGTATGATTCAGCCCTTTGGGTAAAGAGCTCTTCAGCTGCGTTACGGTACATCGTCCCCCTTGATAAAGACACTTTGAAAGCTCACTCTCTCACCAGAAGACCAGTAACATCAGCTATGGAAGAATCTACTCTCAACTGTAAAACTGAAAAAGGAGAGTTGAAGAGACGCCGTCACGAGGGTAACGGTAAGTTGAATTATGAAGAAGGTTGAGGCAACAGGAAGCACTGGTCATGTGACCTGACCTCACCTCTAAATTACTAAGACTCTCTCACTGTACCTCTCCTTAGTTTTATTTAATATTCTTGTTAAAGGGAATCGAACAACAAAACTCGAAATACAGAACATTACCAGATTTTTCTAATCATTGTATGATATTCAAGTGTCAACCCCCCTTTAAAAAATCTAAATGTAAACACCAAGACAGCTTCAAGCCAAGTCCTCTCCCCCTCCAGTTGCCTCCTTCCAGTGTGCAGCACCCAAGATCTTCCTGTTAATGTGCAGCACCCAAGATCCTCCTGCCAGTGTGCAGCACCTAAGATCCTCTTGCCAGTGAGCAGCACCCAAGATCTTCCTGTTAATGTGCAGCACCCAAGATCGTTTTGCCAGTGTGCAGCACCTAAGATCCTACTGCCAGTGCGCAGCACCTAAGATCCTCCTGCCAGTGTGGAGTACCTAAGAGCCACCTGCCATTGTGCAGCACCTAAGATCCTCCTGCCAGTGTGCAGCACCTAAGATCCTCCTGTCATTGTGCAGCACCTAAGATCCTCCTGCCAGTGTGCAGCACCTAAGATCCTCCTGCCAGTGTGCGCACCTAAGAGCCTCCTGCCAGTGTGCAGCACCTAAGATCCTCCTGCCAGTGTGCAGCACCTAAGAGCCTCCTGCCAGTGTGCAGCACCTAAGAGCCTCCTGCCAGTGTGCAGCACCTAAGATCCTCCTGCCAGTGTGCAGGAGGATCTTAGGTACAAAGGGAAAATATATTACTAATTGATTTAGTCACTCAGTAACGATGATTTAAGACAGACATGCAGCTGTAAGCTGAACCTCCGTGATGGCAACACTCAGTATCAGTGGTTTAAGACAGACATGCAGCTGTAAGCTGAACCTCCGTGATGGCGACACTCAGTATCAGTGGTTTAAGACAGACGTGCAGCTGTAAGCTGAACCTCCGTGATGGCAACACTCAGTATCAGTGGTTTAAGACAGACGTGCAGCTGTAAGCTGAACCTCCGTGATGGCAACACTCAGTATCAGTGGTTTAAGACAGACGTGCAGCTGTAAGCTGAACCTCCGTGATGGCAACACTCAGTATCAGTTGTTTAAGACAGACGTGCAGCTGTAAGCTGAACCTCCGTGATGGCAACACTCAGTATCAGTGGTTTAAGACAGACATGCAGCTGTAAGCTGAACCTCCGTGATGGCAACACTCAGTATCAGTGGTTTAAGACAGACATGCAGCTGTAAGCTGAACCTCCGTGATGGCAACACTCAGTATCAGTGGTTTAAGACACGTGCAGCTGTAAGCTGAACCTCCGTGATGGCAACACTCAGTATCAGTGGTTTAAGACAGACGTGCAGCTGTAAGCTGAACCTCCGTGATGGCAACACTCAGTATCAGTGGTTTAAGACAGACATGCAGCTGTAAGCTGAACCTCCGTGATGGCAACACTCAGTATCAGTGGTTTAAGACAGACGTGCAGCTGTAAACTGAACCTCCGTGATGGCAACACTCAGTATCAGTGGTTTAAGACAGACGTGCAGCTGTAAGCTGAACCTCCGTGATGGCAACACTCAGTATCAGTGGTTTAAGACAGACATGCAGCTGTAAGCTGAACCTCCGTGATGGCAACACTCAGTATCAGTGGTTTAAGACAGACGTGCAGCTGTAAGCTGAACCTCCGTGATGGCAACACTCAGTATCAGTGGTTTAAGACAGACGTGCAGCTGTAAGCTGAACCTCCGTGATGGCAACAATCATTAATTCTCATTTAATATAACTAGATTATGTTAATTAACACATTACTAAATCGTATATTTTATCTAACATACAGCTGGGTAATTCCCTGGCCATTTATCTCCCAAGTTACTTTCCACTCTATTTATTCTCCTCGCTATCCTCTCGTCCTCCCTCACTCTTTATTTTCATTAACTGACCTTGTGATTATTGAAGACTTTATTATCCCCTTCATGACATTTCTTTGTTATTTACAAAAACAATGAATATTAGTTAACATTAATGAAGTTAATTTTGTGGCGAGTCGAGTTTTGGAAGGAAGTGCGCCATTGTTGCGGTGCTGGATGCTGGTCATGGACTCTTGATCCAAAAAAGGTTAGTTTTCTTTCACTGTATCAAGACTTCTATGATAGCTTCAGTGTTAGCGCTTGTCCGTGAATGTCGTGATTGTTGAGTGCAGTTGCTAACCTGTGTGCAACACTGACCTGTGTGTAACACTGACCTGTGTGTAACACTGACCTGTCTGCAACATTGGCCTGTCTGCAACACTGACCTATCTTCAACACTGCAACACTGACCTGTCTGCAACATTGGCCTGTCTGCAACACTGACCCGTCTGCAACACTGACCTATCTGCAACACAGATATATCTTTAGTACGGATATTATAACCCAGGAGTCCCAAAGGCCTGTTATCCTGGGTATAAAGGGAGCAAAATAAACACAGCAGAAAAACTTTTGACTTGTATTATCCTTCACCAACTTAGAACAGAAGTATGTACACTATGTACAACAATAGGTATTAGTGCACTCGACGGTAAGCAAGGCGGAATAGAAGCCACTAGAGAGCAGACCGTGCTTCAACCAGCTCTGGAATGGGAATGACAAGGGCAGACAGGTGAGTGGTACCTACATCACCCCTGCGATTGCCAAAACCATCTTCTAATTGGCTGGAACCTGGGTACTGATTGAACGACGGGGCCCCATCATCAACCCTAGTACCTGGTTCGTTGGTTGGAGGTGATAGCCTTTCAATGAGGGTGTGTACATGCGCCGAATAAAGGTTACGTACTCTTTGCATGCCACAACGGACATGTCTTCAACACTGACCTGTCTGTAACACTGATATATCTTTAGTACTAACCTTTCTTCAGCACTGACCTGTGTTCAGTACTGACCTGTGTTCAGTACTGACCTGTGTTCAATACTGACCTGTGTTCAGTACTGACCTGTGTTCAGTACTGGCCTGTGTTCAGTACTAACCTGTATTCAGTACTAACCTGTGTTCAGTACTGACCTGTGTTCAGTACTGACCTGTGTTCAGTACTGCCTGTGTTCAGTACTAACCTGTGTTCAGTAGTGACCTGTGTTCAGTAGTGACCTGTGTTCAGTACTGATTTGTGTTCGGTAGTGACCTGTGTTCAGTAGTGACCTGTGTTCGGTACTGACCTTTCTTCAGTACTGACCTGTGTTCAGTATTGATCTGTGTTCAGTATTGATCTGTGTTCAGTAGTGACCTGTGTTCAGTAGTGACCTGTGTTCATTAGTGGCCTGTGCTCAGTACTGAACTGTGGTCAGTACTGACCTGTGTTCAGTACTGATCTGTGTTCAGTGCTGACCTGTGTTCAGTACTGACCTCTGTTCAGTGCTGATCTGTGTTCAGTAGTGACCTGTGTTCGGTACTGACCTGCGTTCAGTACAGACCTGTGTTCAGTACTGATCTGTGTTCGGTAGTGACCTGTGTTCAGTAGTGACCTGTGTTCGGTACTGACCTGTGTTCAGTACTGAACTGTGTTCAGTACTGACCTATGTTCAGTATTGATCTATGTTCAGTATTGACCTGTGTTCAGTAGTGACCTGTGTTCAGTACTGACCTGTGTTCGGTACTGACCTATCTTCAGTACTGATCTGTGTTCAGTAGTGACCTGTGTTCAGTACTGACCTGTGTTCAGTACTGAACTGTGTTCAGTACTGACCTATGTTCAGTATTGATCTATGTTCAGTATTGACCTGTGTTCAGTAGTGACCTGTGTTCAGTACTGACCTGTGTTCGGTACTGACCTATCTTCAGTACTGATCTGTGTTCAGTAGTGACCTGTGTTCAGTACTGACCTATGTTCAGTATTGATCTATGTTCAGTATTGACCTGTGTTCAGTAGTGACCTGTGTTCAGTACTGACCTGTGTCCAGTACCTACCTGTGTTCGGTACTGCCCTGTATTGTGTTGAAGATAGCTCAGTGTTGAAGATAGATCAGTGTTGAAGATAGCTCAGTGTTGAAGATAGATCAGTGTTGAAGATAGTTCAGTGTTGAAGATAGAGCAGTGTTGAAGATAGCTCATTGTTGAAGACAAGTCAGTGCTGAACACAGGCCAGTACCGAACACAGGTCAGTACCGAACACAGGTCGGTACTGATCACAGGTCAGTACTGATCTGTGTTCGGTACTGACCTGTGTTCAGTACTGACCTATGTTCAGTAGTAACTTGTGTTCAGTAGTACCTGTGTTCAGTAGTGACCTGTGTTCAAGAGTGACCTGTGTTCAGTACTGATCTTTGTTCACTAGTGACCTGTGTTCAGTAGTGACCTGTGTTCAGTACCGACCTGTGTTCGGTACTGACCTGTGTTCGGTACTGGCCTGTGTTCAGCACTGACCTGTCTTCAACACTGAGCTATCTTCAACACTGATCTATCTTCAACACTGAGCTATCTTCAACACTGATCTATCTTCAACACTGAGCTATCTTCAACACTGATCTATCTTCAACACTGAGCTATCTTCAACACTGATCTATCTTCAACACTGAGTTATCTTCAACACTGATGTATCTTCAGCACTAAGCTATCTCCAATATTGAACTGTCTTCAACACAGACCTATCTTCAGCACTGAGATATTTTCCACACTGAGCTACCTTCAACATTGAGCTATCTTCACCACTGAGCTTTCTTCAGCACTGAGCTATCTTCAATACTGAGCTATCTTCTGCACTGAGCTATCTTCAGCACTGAGCTACCTTCAACACTGAGCTATCTTCAGCACTGAGCTATCTTCAGCACTGAGCTATCTTCAGCACTGAGCTATCTTCAGCACTGAGCTATCTTCAGCAATGAGCTATCTTCAGCACTGAGCTATCTTCAGCACTGAGCTATCTTCAGCACTGAGCTATCTTCTGCACTGAGCTGTCTTCTGCACTTAGCTATCTTCTGCACTGAGCTATCTTCTGCACTGAGCTATCTTCAACACTGAGCTATCTTCAGCACTGAGCTATCTTCTGCACTGAGCTATCTTCTGCACTTAGCTATCTTCTGCACTTAGCTATCTTCTGCACTTAGCTATCTTCAGCACTGAGATATCTTCAGCACTGAGCTATCTTCAGCACTGAGCTATCTTCTGCACTGAGCTATCTTCTGCACTGAGCTATCTTCTGCACTTAGCTATCTTCTGCACTGAGCTATCTTCCTCACTGAGCTATCTTCTGCACTGAGCTATCTTCAACACTGAGTTATCTTCAACACTGATTTATCTTCAGCACTGAGCTATCTTCAATACTGAGCTATCTTCAACACTGAGCTATCTTCAACACTGAGCTATCTTCAACACTGAGTTATCTTCAACACTGAGCTATCTTCAACACTGAGTTATCTTCAACACTGAGTTATCTTCAACACTGAGCTATCTTCAACACTGAGTTATCTTCAGCACTGAGCTATCTTCAATACTGAGCTATCTTCAGCACTGAGCTATCTTCAACACTGAGTTATCTTCAACACTGAGCTATCTTCAGCACTGAGCTATCTTCAACACTGAGTTATCTTCAACACTGAGCTATCTTCAACACTGAGTTATCTTCAGCACTGAGCTATCTTCAATACTGAGCTATCTTCAGCACTGAGCTATCTTCAACACTGAGTTATCTTCAGCACTGAGCTATCTTCAATACTGAGCTATCTTCAGCACTGAGCTATCTTCAACACTGAGTTATCTTCAACACTGAGCTATCTTCAGCACTGAGCTATCTTCAATACTGAGCTATCTTCAACACTGAGCTATCTTCAACACTGAGTTATCTTCAGCACTGAGCTATCTTCAACACTGAGCTATCTTCAACACTGAGCTATCTTCAACACTGAGCTATCTTCAACACTGAGCTATCTTCTGCAGTGAGCTATCTTCAGCACTGAGTTATCTTCAACGCTGAGCTATCTTCAACACTGAGCTATCTTCAACACTGAGCTATCTTCTGCAGTGAGCTATCTTCAGCACTGAGTTATCTTCAACGCTGAGCTATCTTCAACACTGAGTTATCTTCAACACTGTGTTATCTTCAACACTGAGCTATCTTCAGCACTGAGTTATCTTCAACACTGAGTTATCTTCAACACTGAGTTATCTTCAACACTGAGCTATCTTCAACACTAGCTATCTTCAACACTGAGCTATCTTCAGCACTGAGCTATCTTCAACACTGAGCTATCTTCAGCACTGAGCTATCTTCAACACTGAGTTATCTTCAACATTGAGTTATCTTCAACACTGATCTATCTTCAGCACTGAGCTATCTTCAACACTGAGTTCTCTTCAACACTGAGTTATCTTCAACACTGAGCTATCTTCAGTACTGAGCTATCTTCAGCACTGAGCTATCTTCAACACTGATCTATCTTCAGCACTGAGCTATCTTCAACACTGAGTTCTCTTTAACACTGAGTTATCTTCAACACTGAGCTATCTTCAGTACTGAGCTATCTTCAGCACTGAGCTATCTTCAACACTGAGCTATCTTCAGCACTGATCTATCTTCAGCACTGAGTTATCTTCAACACTGAGCTATCTTCAACACTGAGCTATCTTCAACATTGAGTTATCTTCAGCACTGAGCTATCTTCAACATTGAGTTATCTTCAACATTGAGTTATCTTCAACACTGAGCTGTCTTCAACACTGAGCTGTCTTCAACACTGAGCAATCTTCAACATTAAGTTATCTTCAACACTGAGCTGTCTTCAACACTGAGCTATCTTCAACATTGAGTTATCTTCAACACTCAGCTGTCTTCAACACTGAGCTGTCTTCAACACTGAGCTATCTTCAACATTAAGTTATCTTCAACACTGAGCTGTCTTCAACACTGAGTTGTCTTCAACACTGAGTTATCTTCAACACTGAGTTATCTTCAACACTGAGTTATCTTCAACACTGAGCTGTCTTCAACACTGAATTATCTTCAACACTGAGTTATCTTCAACACTGAGCTATCTTCAACACTGAGCTATCTTCAACATTGAGGTATCTTCAGCACTGAGCTGTCTTCAACATTGAGTTATCTTCAACATTGAGTTATCTTCAACACTGAGCTGTCTTCAACACTGAGCTGTCTTCAACACTGAGCAATCTTCAACATTAAGTTATCTTCAACACTGAGCTGTCTTCAACACTGAGCTATCTTCAACACTGAGTTATCTTCAACACTCAGCTGTCTTCAACACTGAGCTGTCTTCAACACTGAGCTATCTTCAACATTAAGTTATCTTCAACACTGAGCTGTCTTCAACACTGAGCTATCTTCAACACTGAGTTATCTTCAACACTCGGCTGTCTTCAACACTGAGCTGTCTTCAACACTGAGCTATCTTCAACATTAAGTTATCTTCAACACTGAGCTGTCTTCAACACTGAGTTGTCTTCAACACTGAGTTATCTTCAACACTGAGTTATCTTCAACACTGAGTTATCTTCAACACTGAGCTGTCTTCAACACTGAGTTGTCTTCAACACTGAGTTATCTTCAACACTGAGTTATCTTCAACACTGAGCTGTCTTCAACACTGAGTTATCTTCAACATTGAGTTATCGTCAACACTGAGCTGTCTTCAACACTGAATTATCTTCAACACTGAGTTATCTTCAACACTGAGCTATCTTCAACACTGAGCTGTTTTCAACACTGAGCTGTCTTCAACACTGAGTTATCTTCAACACTGAGTTATCTTCAACACTCAGCTGTCTTCAACCCTGAGCTATCTTAAGCACTCTGCTGTCTTCAACACTCAGCTGTCTTCAACACTGAGCTGTCTTCAACACTGAGTTATCTTCAACACTCAGCTGTCTTCAACACTGAGCTGTCTTCAACATTGAGTTATTTTCAACATTGAGTTATCTTCAACACTAAGCTATCTTCAACACTGAGCTATCTTCAACACTGAGCTATCTTCAACATTGAGTTATCTTCAGCAATGAGCTATCTTCAACATTGAGTTATCTTCAGCAATGAGCTATCTTCAACATTGAGTTATCTTCAACATTGAGTTATCTTCAACACTGAGCTGTCTTCAACACTGAGCTGTCTTCAACACTGAGCTATCTTCAACATTAAGTTATCTTCAACACTGAGCTGTATTCAACACTGAGTTATCTTCAACACTGAGCTATCTTCAACATTGAGTTATCTTCAATACTCAGCTGTCTTCAACACTGAGCTGTCTTCAACACTGAGCTATCTTCAACATTAAGTTATCTTCAACACTGAGCTGTCTTCAACACTGAGTTATCTTCAACACTGAGTTATCTTCAACACTGAGCTATCTTCAACACTGAGCTGTCTTCAACACTGAGTTATCTTCAACACTGAGTTATCGTCAACACTGAGCTGTCTTCAACACTGAATTATCTTCAACATTGAGTTATCTTCAACACTGAGCTATCTTCAACACTGAGCTGTTTTCAACACTGAGCTGTCTTCAACACTGAATTATCTTCAACATTGAGTTATCTTCAACACTGAGTTATCTTCAACACTCAGCTGTCTTCAACCCTGAGCTATCTTAAGCACTCTGCTGTCTTCAACACTGAGCTGTCTTCAACACTGAGCTGTCTTCAACACTGAGTTATCTTCAACACTCAGCTGTCTTCAACACTGAGCTGTCTTCAACACTGAGCTGTCTTCAACACTGAGCTGTCTTCAACACTGAGTTATCTTCAACACTGAGCTGTCTTCAACGCTGAGTTATCTTCAACACTGAGTTATCTTCAACACTCAGCTGTCTTCAACACTAAGCTGTCTTCAACACTGAGCTGTCTTCAACACTGACCTGTCTTCAACACTCAGCTGTCTTCAACACTCAACTGTCTTCAACACTCAGCTGTCTTCAACACTCAACTGTCTTCAACACTGACCTGTCTTCAACACTCAGCTGTCTTCAACACTCAACTGTCTTCAACACTAAGCTGTCTTCAACACTGAGCTGTCTTCAACACTGACCTGTCTTCAACACTCAGCTGACTTCAACACTCAACTGTCTTCAACACTCAGCTGTCTTCAACACTCAACTGTCTTCAACACTCAACTGTCTTCAACACTCAGCTGTCTTCAACACTCAACTGTCTTCAACACTCAGCTGTCTTCAACACTCAGCTGTCTTCAACACTCAGCTGTCTTCAACACTCAGCTGTCTTCAACACTCAACTGTCTTCAACACTCAACTGTCTTCAACACTCAGCTGTCTTCAACACTCAACTGTCTTCAACATTCAGCTGTCTTCAACACTCAGCTGTCTTCAACACTCAGCTGTCTTCAACACTCAGCTGTCTTTAACACTCTCTCAGTAGTAGTAACCAGTTACCAGTAACCAGTGTACCAGTAGGTGACTCACTACCAACCGTCTCTGCGTGAATCACTGGCTGTATTCATATTGTTGCTGACCTAGCAGGATTTCAAGCGCCCCCTCACCCATGGGCACTCCTCAGTCAGTCTAGCCAAGGGGCAGAGAGAGGCAGGTTCGGCTGTGGCGCCCTTCCACATACTTTTAGTTACAATTATACGTACTTCCAGCCTACGTGAGTATTATTTTACCCAATCCACGTGTTCGAACCCCACATGATAAATGGTGGCAGCGGTGGGATTGAACTCTTGGATAGTCAAGGTCCATCTGGCTAACCTTCCAGTAGGTTGTTTGTTCTGGAATAAAGGTATCAGTGGAGCATGGTCTGTCAAGACATGAACAGAGTACTGATAAATAATGTCTCGGAAGTGCTTTAAAAACCATACTATTGCTAAAGCTTCTTGCTCAGTTACTGTATAATTACGTTCAGCCTTTGTAAGGACTCGGCTAGCAAATGCAACTGCGTTGTACTTGCCATCGGTCTTCTGAGCTAGTACGGCACCTATGCCAATTGAACTAGCATCAGTTGTCAGATAGAAGGGCTTAGAAAAATCTGGAAATTTCAAAATTGGAGCAGATGTTAGCTTTTCTTTTAGAGTTTGGAATGCTCTTTCTTGACGGAAGGTCCAAACAAAAGGAGCATCTTTCTTTTAAGCAACTCAGAGGAGCAGCTATGGAAGAAAAATTGGCAGTGAAAGATCTATAAGAACCTGCTAAGCCCACAAAGGATCTTACGGCATCAGCAGTTTTGGGTGTTGGAAAATTTAGTACTGCAGTTACTTTACTTTGGTCAGTCGTAACCCCTCTAGGAGTGACTACGTGACCAAGAAACTTAATTTCTGATCTGAAAAATTGACATTTAGACAGTTTGATCTTTAAATTGGCTTCTTCAAGCTTACCAAGTACTACATCAAGTCTTTTCAAGTGTGTATCCACGTCTTTAGACATGACGATTACGTCATCTAAGTACACCATAAGTGCATTACCTATGAGACCTCTAAAGATATTAGTCATGAGCCTTGAGAACGTGATAGGGGAGGATCGTAATCCAAACGCCATACGGAGGAAGTGATAATGACCTGTAGGAGTGGAGAATGCAGTTAGCTCTTGGCTGTCCTCGTGAAGAGGGACTTGCCAAAACCCTTGTAACATCCAGGGTTGAAAAGACTTTGTTATCTCCGATGTTACGTAAAAGATCACCCAGTACAGGAAGTGGGAAGCGATCTGGAATAGTTTTCGCATTTAACTTCCTAAAGTCAATCACTGGGCGCCAAGTACCATCCTTCTTAGGTACTAGGATCAAGGGTGCATTCCAAGGTGAATTGCTAGGTGCAATAACTCCATCATCGAGCATTTGATTGATCAGTTCTTCTGCGACAGCAACTTGTGAATGAGGCATTCTGTACGCAGGTATGTAGATAGGTCTAGTACCAGGTTCAAGTGGAATACGATGGGACAATAAGTTCGTTATACCCATCTTCTCACCTGGTAAGGCAATGGCTTTACGACGTTTGTTCAACAGAGTCAACAAACGTTTGACTTCACCTGGGAAGTCAGTGGGAGCTAAGTCTTTCTCCTCAACTGGTGGAACAGATTGATCCAGTGAAGTGTTCAACACTCAGCTGTCTTCAACACTCAGCTGTCTTCAACACTCAGCTGTCTTCAACACTCAGCTGTCTTAGTCTTTTTAACACTGCTCTTCATTTTTCTGCCAGGTGATAAATGTTTCATCTGTAAAATAATTACAAATGTTATTTATACAGAAATTTTCTTCCCTTAAAATACAGTTTAGAGACCAAATTTGATGTAGAATTACGATAATTTGTTTCTCCACAGTATAACATCAATTCCTTTATTTATATGCACTTTGTAACTAGGATTTCTAATATTTCATATTATTCCCAACGGATTTATTTATTTGTTGGATTTATTGATAGTATTCGACTGTGTAGGCGAAACGTTTCGGAATAAAGGTACATAACCGTTGTTGATGTGTTTTTCTAATCAACTTGTCGGTATCATATAATACCGTTTTATATTCATACACTGTCAGACACTGCAACATAATGGTATCATGGTACAGAGGACATCTTCGACAACTTTATTGCCTTATCAATAGTTACTAGGGAGAAAGATTGTGTATGAGAGGGACCTACCCAGTAGTCTTGCTACACTACTTCTCAGTTATTATATTCTTACTTTTACTGGTGGGTCCCGCCTCTTCTGTCATCTTCAAGATTTTCTTTGTCTCACCTTTGGCAGTATATGTCTCCATTCTCATGCTTCTGCTTCACATTGTTCCAGACTATGGAGCAGAAGTCTTCTCCAGACTTACTGATTGACCACCTCGAAACTATGCCTTCGAGGGTGATGGACTGATTACATCATCTTTACATCTTCATATGTTATGTTGATCTCCAGGGTTTGTTACCTGGACCTCAGTAATGAGAGTGGCTACTCTCACCGCTGGGCAACGGCGACCAGTGCTTTACATCTTCATAGCTTCTGCCTTCTCTGTATTCACCTGAAGAAGCCTACTATGTAGGCGAAACGTTTCGGAATAGAGGTGCCTAGCTCTCGCAAATGTGTCTTACTATTCAACTTGTCAGTATTGTTTACCATTTTTATATTCACAGCAAAGGGGACTTCATTTTTACGACGTTTCACCAAACCGAGGCTTTATCAGGTACAGGAAAAAGGCAAAACATAGGGTTGTGAGGTGCCGGGTCAGGTGTAGACGAGGTATCCAGCTACAGAGATGTATATAGGCTAAAGGGGTCAGGACCCAGGGGTCAGAGCCTGGTAATAGGTGCTTCCTTCGTTGTTCCAGTATTTTACGGTAAGTTTGGCCAGTGTGGAGTGTGCCGAGTGAGTTAATCACTTCTTCCAGTTGTAGTAGCCAAGCCGGAAGATATGACTGCAGTTGTAGGGGGCTCCCCAACGGTATTATAAATAACTATTAGTTTAAATATCAGTCAGTCAGGGTGAGGGGATGACTCCAGACGAATTGATTACTCTCGCTTGCTATGGCTGATTATACATACTGGTCTTCTCTGGATGAATTTATAAGCCAATGGGAGTGAGCTTTCTCACTTACTATAATACTTATTAATATTGTATCTTCCTTCGTTACTACTTTATTGCACACACGGCGAATATTGGTGGAGGGAATATACAAGTACTCAAAAAAACTACTGTTAATGCTTGACTTTACTTTTCTTGCTATTTGATCATTCCTTTACTGGTGACTTATTATACGTTTAAGTAGAGTAGGACTAATTTGTACCTGTTCTCGTAACAGCCAACATGTACATTACTCTGTTCTGTGATATTTATAGCTGCAGATTCTAGACATCGTCGTCTTGCTCTTATCGTTTGTTGCAGTAGACGTGCTAGTTTCCAGTTGATGTCATGTACATGAGTCTTACGGTGTACCACGCATGCATGCCATGTGTCATCTGTTCTGATAGAGTATTTATAGTCCTATATCTGGTATCCAGACTATCTGTTTCACCTATATAACCACGATCGCATCCCTAGGTGGGAGTCTTTAACCGCGATCGCATCCCCAGGTGGGAGTCTTTAAACCCCCCGCTGCGACTGTTCCTGATGGGGTCGAGTGTACTGGTGAATTCTTTAATAGTTTTCCTGGTGTGGACCGCAGCGACATTGTCAGCTGTCTGCAGTAGAGGGGTGATAGAAGCCGCTGTCTATCAGTGAGTAGAATAAAAAAAAGGGCTTTCTCTCAGTATGCTCAACTTCTCACTACACGGAGGGATCGAGCCCATGCAAGGTAGCAGGAAAATGTTCCATCCAGTATGCACTGGTCTGTTAGTTTTAGGACTGTCGCGCCCTCTTTGCGGTGAGTTGTTAACAATAGAGTCATAACGATTTATCGCCTCAAGAAGGTACTTACTGCTACAGATTCTCAAAGCGCGCAGAAAATTTCTTACAATTATGTCTCTCTTTCTTCTGAGATCATGACCTGCGTATTAGTGGATTAAACCGTTCTTGTTGGTAGGTTTTGCTGTAGATTTCATATTAGAAGATATCATTGTTGATAATGAGGAGGATATCAACACAAGGTAAGGAGTCGTTATGTTTCTCTTAAAATGTACAAAGGGTTCAACTTTGATGAGTAGGTCCTTGAAATTATGAAGGTTAAAACTTACTGAGTCCAGAGGAGAGGTTCGTACCCACTAATGGTATGAAAAGCATCACTCTCATGCCTCAGCTTCCCGTTGTTCAGTATAATGGAGCTGAAAACTTCTCGTTGCTGAGGGACTGACCACCTTAATACTACCACTTCAAGATGATAGATTGTTCATATTGTCTTTATTGTCTATATTTGACTGAAGAAGCCTACAGTGCAGGCGAAATGATTCGGAAATTAGGATACCTAACTTGCTCATGAGTCTTATTTATCCTTCTCGGTATAGAATGTTGATCTAAAAGCTACGCCAATACTTGTATAATAAAGTCGCACTTCCAACAATACTGAAGGAAGAACACATTGCTGAGACAGCTTTTATTATGACGAACTTTTCCTCTCTTACTTGACAAGGCTTTAATTGAACGAGAAAGCTGGCCCATTAAAATCTTGTTCTGCAACATGCGCCTTCAATATAAGTTAGTCTTTAGGAAAATAGAAATGCAAGAATATGTTTCACTTTCGACTGTGCGTTGCAACAAGACAGTGAAATAATATAAGTCGTCAAAATTTCCATTTGCAGATTATATTTTCTGTTGTGGTTGTACTCAGTGTGTACAGACTCTGGGAGTATATAAAGAGGACTCTAGCTACACGGGTCCGGCAACACAAAAAATGTATGCAACTAAATCGACACCATAAATGCTTTTGTCTTGAACAGATCTAAAGAGGAACATCTCATGAAGCAGAAGAAAGCAGAGTTGATCTAAAGAGAGTTCAACACTGAAAAGCGCCGCTGTATTGAAACATTCTTAAATGCTAACACCAACTCTGTAGATTCTAGAACAAAGAACTGACAAGTACGCCATCTCAACTACCCTTGCAAGTATGTTACTACTAGACGCTGATTACTCGCCGCTACGTGTCACGGTTATTGGATGACCTACTTTCTCCGCTATATATACTGCTCTTTTATTCTCTTGTTTCATCTGGAGTGACCAAAGTCCCAGGACTGGAAAGTATCCAATAAAGATGACTTAAATGCATGTGCTTATGTGTTGTCATCCACACTTAAGGTGTACAACACTGCGAGTACACTCTCATACCACCTGCAACACCAGAATACTGCACATAATAATGAAGACAAAATAAGTGAAGAGTAAAGTTTGTATTGTTTAAACGTTTCACTCTTCGGACAACTGACTTCCATTTATAAAGTGTCAATGTACAGTCGCCTCTTACCCTGTATTTGAGTATTTGAGGTGGTCAGTCCCTGACCACCTCAAATATTTCTCCAAGGTTGACGGATTGATTACATCTTCGTTTCGCTACTACATCTGCTGTTTCTGTATTTGACTGAAGCCCAATGTATAGGCGAAACATTTCAGCAATAAAGGTATCCAACAGTCGCCCATGTATTAATCATCACTTTGAAGAACTGAGACACGCAACATATAGGAATCTTTATTGAAGAAACGTTTCGCCACACAGTGGCTTCATCAGTCTTATACTTGTCTCAGTTCTTCAACTTGTCGGTTTTCAAAACCATTCATCAAATCATCTTGTTGGTATTTTATACCATCAACATACCCAGTGGGCAACATACCCAGTGGGCAACGGTAAACAATATGATGTTCAATGAGGACAAATTCCAACTACTCCGTTATGGAAAACTGGAGGAGATAATAACTAGAACAGAGTATACTACAGACTCGGGCCATAAAATAGAGCGGAAAAATAATGTAAGGGACCTGGGAGTAGTAATGTCTGAGGATCTCACTTTCAAGGATCACAACAGTGCCATGATCGCACGTGCAAAGAAAATGATAGGATGGATAATGAGAACTTTCAAAACGAGAGATGCCAAGCCCATGATGATCCTTTTCAAATCACTTGTTCTCTCTAGGCTGGAATACTGCTGTACATTAACATCTCCATTCAAAGCAGGTGAAATCGCAGATCTAGAGAGTGTACAGAGATCCTTTACTGCACGTATAAGTTCTGTCAAGCACCTTAACTACTGGGAACGCTTGGAAGCACTTGACTTGTACTCGTTGGAACGCAGGAGGGAGAGATATATCATAATATACACTTGGAAAATCTTGGAAGGAATGGTCCCAAATCTGCACACAGAAATCACTCCCTACGAAAGTAAAAGACTGGGCAGGAGATGCAAAATGCCCCCAATAAAAAGTAGGAGCGCCATTGGTACACTAAGGGAAAACACCATAAGTGTCCGGGGCCCAAAACTGTTCAACAGCCTCCCATCAAGCATTAGGGGAATTACCAATAAACCCCTGGCTGCCTTCAAGAGAGAGCTGGACAGATACCTAAAGTCAGTGCTGGATCAGCCGGGCTGTGGCTCGTACGTTGGACTGCGTGCGGCCAGCAGTAACAGCCTAGTTGATCAGGCCCTGATCCATCTGGAGGCCTGGTCGTGGACCGGGCCGCGGGGGCGTTGATCCCCGGAATAACCTCCAGGTAACCTCCAGGTACCCTAGTACCATAAGTGACATGCCAGTAGCGGGTACAAGCAAGAGTTTAAGTGTTTGATGTAACATGAATCCAGGGCATGCGTATGTTTCCTTAGTATCTGGCGTTCCTAACTTTGCCAGTCCATGTGTTATAAGGGATATCACCTGTCGTAATTTGCCCGTGAAGGGACTAAACATCTTCTGTCACTGTTAGGTAAAAGGACACAGATGCAACTAATGTGACATTTTATTGTGGCAACGTTTCGCTGTCCAGGACCTTATCAACTTTTGCTTGATAAAGCTCCTGGAGAGCGAAACGTTGCCACAGTAATGTTATATTAGCTGCATCTGTGTCCTTTTACCTAACATTTTGTCTGTAATACTACGATTATTGCTACCTTCTCTCAAGACACAGGAACTAAGCACATTAAAATTAACGTTTCACTTCTTCCACTATCTCCAGTATATCATATCTGTATTGGACTGAAAAACCACTGGTTGGCGAAAAGTCTTCATAAATAGATATCCTTGTGTCTGAGCCAACAGTATAATTGATCGTTTAGTTTTCTAATACATTTTAATACATTTTTAATACATTTTGGTGATAAAATAAATTTTCAATCGGTCGAAATTTGGCGATAAAGAGGCTTTCGTAAATTAGTTCTGCTGGAAGTACTTCAGTCACGGTAGTCAAATAATAACTATAAACCTTGGTTATAAATACCGACAGATTGGTTTAGAAAGACGTGATTAAACAATGGGACATATTTATGTAAGAGAAGTGATCAAGGTCCCAGGACCGAAACGTTTTTTTAATAAATGTGTCCTAGTGTTTGCTCAACGTGTCTTGCTAAACCAGTAAAATATTTCCATCTTTTGTAAGGGTAACTTTACAGTCGTCGTGATAAAGAATCTTAAATCATCTTCAGTCGTCCAGTCATAAAACTGCGATCTGTGTTACAGGAAAATATCCAAATATCCCAGGCAAGTGTAGCTATATATTCCTGGGTAGAAATGTTACGTGATATCGACTGGTTGTTAGAAAACGACACAAAATGCTAACATGAGTACATTTTATTGGTAACATTTCGGTCCTGTGACTTTGGTCATTCCAAATGTGGATTTCCAGGACCGAAAAGTTTCCGATAAAATGTCCTACTTTACTTTATATTCCTTGTTTAGCTCGGGGAGACATCAGTCAAGAGTGTGAGTATGAACAAGAGTGAGTTTGAGAGTGTGAATGTGAAAGTGACAATGAGCGGGCGAGATTGTGAGTGATAATGGTAGAAGGGTGAAGAGCGTCAGATGGATCATATAAAACTTTCAAGTAGCGGCCATGTTGTGAATTCCGTGATGATTCCGGGAGATATTGTTTACACATGCCAGGACTGACGGCCATGTTGGAAATCGAATTTCGGTTCTGATTGTAAATAATCAAGTTATTTTTAGTGAACGTGTTCTGTGATTATCTGCTTCACGCAAGGTACATTACACTATATTATTATTGAGTTGTAGCACATATAACGTAAACCAGGAACTCTAGCGACCAGGCCATAGCACATATAACGTAAACCAAGAACTCTAGCGACCAGGCCATAGCACATATAACGTAAACCAAGAACTCTAGCGACCAGGCCATAGCACATATAACGTAAACCAAGAACTCTAGCTACCAGGCCATAGCACATATAACGTAAACCAAGAACTCTAGCTACCAGGCCATAGCACATATAACGTAAACCAGGAACTCTAGCGACCAGGCCATAGCACATATAACGTAAACCAAGAACTCTAGCGACCAGGCCATAGCACATATAACGTAAACCAAGAACTCTAGCGACCAGGCCATAGCACATATAACGTAAACCATGAACTCTAGCGACCAGGCCATAGCACATATAACGTAAACCATGAACTCTAGCGACCAGGCCATAGCACATATAACGTAAACCATGAACTCTAGCGACCAGGCCATAGCACATATAACGTAAGCCAAGAACTCTAGCGACCAGGCCATAGCACATATAACGTAAACCAAGAACTCTAGCGACCAGGCCATAGCACATATAACGTAAACCAAGAACTCTAGCGACCAGGCCATAGCGCATATAACGTAAACCAAGAACTCTAGCTACCAGGCCATAGCACATATAACGTAAACCAAGAACTCTAGCGACCAGGCCATAGCACATATAACGTAAACCAAGAACTCTAGCGACCAGGCCATAGCGCATATAACGTAAACCAAGAACTCTAGCGACCAGGCCATAGCACATATAACGTAAACCAAGAACTCTAGCGACCAGGCCATAGCACATATAACGTAAACCAAGAACTCTAGCTACCAGGCCATAGCACATATAACGTAAACCAGGAACTCGAGCGACCAGGCCATAGCACATATAACGTAAACCAGGAACTCTAGCGACCAGGCCATAGCACATATAACGTAAACCAAGAACTCTAGCGACCAGGCCATAGCACATATAACGTAAACCAAGAACTCTAGCGACCAGGTCATAGCACATATAACGTAAACCAAGAACTCTAGCGACCAGGCCATAGCACATATAACGTAAACCAGGAACTCTAGCTACCAGGCCATAGCACATATAACGTAAACCAAGAACACTTGTCCTGTTTCCTGACAAACCTATCTAACCTAACCTCCCATATTACTGAATACGAGTTGAGCTACCAGACCCCGACTACAACAGTGTCTAGATGGCAGTCAGAACAAGGTAGATGTAGAGTTGGACTGGACCTGTCTCACCACAACCTCAGAAAATGTCACCTTTCTCAAATGAACGCAGCTGTGGGTCATATTTTGCGTTCATGATTCTCAAGTGAACGCGGCCGTCGGTTTAATTTTACGTTCATGGTGGTGGTGGGGACGGCTTGGGTGGTGGTGGTGGAGACGGCTGGGGTGGTGGTGGTGGAGACGGGTGGGGTGGTGATGGTGGTAGTGGGGAAGGCTGGGGTGGTGGTGGTGGAGACGGCTGGGGTAGTGGTGGTAGGGTGGAAGACTTGGGTGGTGGTGGTGGTGATGGAGAAGGCTGGGGTGGTGGTGGGGAAGGCTAGGATAGTGGTGGTGGAGAAGGTTGGGGTGATGGTGGTAGTGGGAAAGGCTAGGGTGGTGGTGGTGGGGAAAGCTAGGGTGGTGGTGGTGGGGAGGGCTGGGGTGGTGGGGATGCTTGGGGTGGTGGTGGGGAAAGCTGGGTTGTAGTGTTGTGGGGGGAGAGGGGGAGGGGCGGTTGGGGAAGGCTGGGGTGGCTTTGGTGTTAGGGGAGGTTGGGTAGAAGGCTGGGGTGGCGGTGGTGTAGGGGAGGGCTGGGGTGGTGGTTGTGTGAGGGGAGGGCTGGGGTGGTGGTGGTGTGGAGGGAGGGAAGGGAAGGTTGGGGAGGTGGATTTATAAATAGAAGAATTAAGCAGCAGAACATTGGCGGTGGTGCGGCCTCCTACTGTCTAGTTCTTCCTGGGCCAAGTTCAGGGCCATACTTACGTCACAAGACCACACTTATAGGACCACGTTCAGAACACATGGACACGCTTCACAGGTCCACGCTAGTATCATGCTGCCATACTTGCTTTACAGGGCCACATTTACATCAAAGGGTCACACTTACATCACATGGCCACTTTTATATAGGGCCACATTTACAGCATATGTCCACGCCCCAGGAACACACATCACAGGGCCACATCTACATTTCAGAACCACGCTGACATCACAAATCCACACCTACATGGCAGTAAGTAAACCAAGGAGTGGCTGGAGACACATATACACAGTTTCAGGAATAGGTATAATCTATCTCTGGGGACCAGGAATTAGTAGCTTAAATAATGTAGGAAAATGTAACTGAAATTACTGAAATATAAAAACCGAAGGTTTCAATAACAGACGTATAGAAAACACTAAAAGAGCAAACTGATATAATACAGAAAATAGCAAACCGATGAATTAATAAAAACTGCTAAGATAGATGAGATTAAAGACTCGGAAGAGTACGCAGTTGAAATAGAAGATAATTATGTGGTAGAAGACAGCAACAGCATAACAGCTAAGACACTCAACCTGACTAACTAGCTGATGCAGTAACAAAACAGCTAAGACACTCAACCTGACTAACTAGCTGATGCAACAGCATAACAGCTAAGACACTCAACCTGACTAACTAGCTGATGCAACAGCATAACAGCTAAGGCACTCAACCTGACTAACTAGCTGATGCAACAGCATAACAGCTAAGGCACTCAACCTGACTAACTAGCTGATGCAACAGCATAACAGCTAAGACACTCAACCTGACTAACTAGCTGATGCAACAGCATAACAGCTAAGGCACTCAACCTGACTAACTAGCTGATGCAACAGCATAACAGCTAAGGCACTCAACCTGACTAACTAGCTGATGCAACAGCATAACAGCTAAGGCACTCAACCTGACTAACTAGCTGATGCAACAGCATAACAGCTAAGGCACTCAACCTGACTAACTAGCTGATGCAACAGCATAACAGCTAAGGCACTCAACCTGACTAACTAGCTGATGCAACAGCATAACAGCTAAGACACTCAACCTGACTAACTAGCTGATGCAACAGCATAACAGCTAAGGCACTCAACCTGACTAACTAGCTGATGCAACAGCATAACAGCTAAGGCACTCAACCTGACTAACTAGCTGATGCAACAGCATAACAGCTAAGGCACTCAACCTGACTAACTAGCTGATGCAACAGCATAACAGCTAAGGCACTCAACCTGACTAACTAGCTGATGCAACAGCATAACAGCTAAGGCACTCAACCTGACTAACTAGCTGATGCAACAGCATAACAGCTAAGGCACTCAACCTGACTAACTAGCTGATGCAACAGCATAACAGCTAAGGCACTCAACCTGACTAACTAGCTGATGCAACAGCATAACAGCTAAGACACTCAACCTGACTAACTAGCTGATGCAACAGCATAACAGCTAAGACAATAGTCAACCTGACTGACTAGCTGATACAGGTTGAAGCTTCTTGCACTGAATAACCACGCACGGGTTTAGCGCTTCTTATAAAGAAAATAATCTATTAAAACTAGTGGTAAGAGGAAAAAATAGAAGAGCTAGAAGAATATAATACTAGAAAAAGAAGAGATGGTTAGGTTAGAAGGACTAAAGACAGAGAGAGAGCAGCAGGTGGTAATGGCTAACCAGTACATAAATAACCCGCACATTGGACAACCTTACGACGAGGTTTCGGTCAGACTTTGACCATTTGCAAGTGTGACTTGTAAATGGTTCAAGTCGGACCCAAACGTCGTCGTAAGTTTCTCTCTCTCTCATATGTATTGATAAATTGTGTATTTATAAAGTAGACACATGTGCAACACTTGTGATTGGAACAATACACAGATATAAATAAATGGTTCAGAGAACCAACAAGTTGATAAATCAAACACACGTGCAGCACTTGTGTATCTTTACCGAGGAAACTTTTCGCCACACAGTCGATGTAATAAGTCCATCTGTCTTGAAAAAATTGATGGACTGATTACATAGACTCCAGGCTGAGAGGACTGATTACCTCAAACTCCTTCTGATCTTCACCATTCTTTCTTTGTAAAGGACTGATGAAGCCACTGTGTGGCAATAAGTTTCCTCAATAAAGATACCAAAGTGTTGCACATGTGTCTGATTTATCAACTTGTCGGTTCTCTGAATCATTTATCTATATCTGTGTATTGTTTCAGTCACGGTATCGTGCCTTTTTGTTCTAAATGGCTAAGTAGATTAGAACAAACGCTGGTTTTGAAATTAAAGGAAACTGTAAACCAATCACTGGTGTTGCAGGAGATTGTAAACAGAGCAAAAACGGTTATTATTATTAGCTGTGCAGAAAAGGGAATAATATCAAGAAGAAAAACATTCAAAGTGGACTAAAAGGATCTGCCTTGTATGGGCCAGTAGGCCTTCTGCAGTGTTCCTCCATTCTTATGTTCTTATGACATGTAAAAAAAGATAAAAGGCTTAGCGGATTTTAACATTGAAGAATATATAGTAGGATATAAATGAGAAGAAAAGTATGAGAGACGAGAACAGGCCGCTGACACTTAGGCAGATAAAACATGAAGAATTGCTAAAGAAAGCTTAGGAACATAGAGCAGGTATGTAAGGCATCTGTTAGTGGAACAGTATACCGACCAGCGGGTTAATACGACTCTTTATGCCGTTGATGGTATTGTGTTTGACGAGATGTTCCGTCCACCAGCCACTTTATTACATCTCACAGTGCTGGACGAGTGATGCCACCTGAAATTATGTTACTCCACTGACGTGACGTATAGAGCAGGACGAGTGATGTCACCTGCAGTGATGTTACTCCACTGCCTTGACATACAGAGTAGGACGAGTAACGTCACCTGCAGTGATGTTATTCCGCCAAGTGAAAACATCGAAGTTTAAAACTGGGTGGGTCAATAAGCCGACTTCAGTACCTCTCCATATAGTTAATATAATATCAGTGTCGTATCTGGTGAGAAATATAGGCTTGACCAGTGTTTCAGAGATTAAGAAGGGGCCTGACTTCTGTGTGCTGGTCTTAGTAGTGGTAATTAGAGCAGGTTCTAAGCATAGTAGATCCCATCTACCTGCTTTCTTGCTAACCAGTTTGGCGCTGGGATAGTTCATCAGAGTTTTCTGTGTTGCGTTGAGCAGTACAGACGTTGTTTGTGTTATCTCTCAGGCGAATACAGACGTTGTTCATGTCATGTCTTAGGCGAGTACAGACGTTGTTCGTGTCATTTCTCTGGCGAGCACAGATGTTGTTCGTGTTATCTCTTAGGTGAGCACAGACGTTGTTCGTGTCATCTCTCAGGCGAGTACAGACGTTGTTCGTGTCATCTCTCAGGCGAGTACAGACGTTGTTCGTGTCATCTCTCAGGCGAGTACAGACGTTGTTCGTGTCATCTCTCAGGCGAGTACAGACGTTGTTCGTGTCATCTCTCAGGTGAGTACAGACGCTGTTCATGTCATCTCTCAAGTGAGTACAGACGCTGTTCATGTCATCTCTCAGGTGAGTACATACAAGTACAGGCAAACGATATTAGGCGAATGCACAACGCAAACACGCCTCCTAACTTTATTCAGTACATAGCTGTAATTCCCATCTCCCTTCAACTCCTACCTCCCCCCCCAACACACACTCTCTCTCTCTCTCTCTCTCTCTCTCTCTCTCTCTCTCTCTCTCTCTCTCTCTCTCTCTCTCTCTCTCTCTCTCTCTTTCTCTCTCTCTCTCTCCTCTCTCTCCCTGACTCACGTAGAGAGCCTCATAAACCCAGGCACTTGAAAGCACCATAACCACTTTATGCAGAGTCATAACAAACAGTGATACCCGGGTGAAACATAGCTTAATATAGAGTTAAGATTATAGGCAAACAAGGAAAAGCTTGTTTACCTCCACGAATTATATGCTGGTCCAATCAGGTTATGGGGGAAAGGGAAATGGAGGGACGGACGGACGAAGGAAGGAAGCACGAACGGAGGGGGATGTAAGAGATGAAGTTAGGGAGGGATTCAAATCATCCCGTGTCAGAGTAAGGGATTTATCCATGATGCTCATACTGGAAAGAGCATGAATCTGTTACTGATAGAAGCCATGACATACTTCGATTTGACAATGAGGCATGACATACTTATATCCGATAATAAGGCGTGACATAATAAGGCATGACATAGATCTAATAATTAGGTATGACATACTTAGATCTAATAATTAGGTATGACATACTTAGATCTAATAATAAGATTGTAAATCAATAAATGCACCACCACCTACATAACATGGTGAAGGACACTTGCTTGAAGGAATTGGAGCTATCCTCCCCTTCCTTGGATCAAATCTATATCCCCTAGGTATTTGCCTGTTCTCAATTATATAATGTTCACTTATATATTTTATTGTAAACATTTGATGCACACATTCACTTCGTGTCCTAAATCCTCCTTTCAACCCTACCTGTTCCTTTACAATCCTACCTGTTCCTTTACAATCCTACCTGTTCCTTTACAATCCTACCTGTTCCTTTACAATCCTACCTGTTCCTTTACAATCCTACCTGTTCCTTTACAATCCTACTTTTAGTTGGTATTTAACTCATGGCTGACCTGTTCCCTAAACTACATTCCCTTCCTTTCCATTCCTTCTTTATCTATTTGTCTTTTCATTTAGTTTATATTTTCTCTCTTAGTTGTGACTTGATGGTCTACAATGGACCGAAACATCGTGTGATGTTTCTTCTCCAGGGTGTGGGTTGAAGAATTGACACACTTATGCAACAAGTGGGAATCTTTATTGAAGAAACGTTTCGCCACACAGTGGCTTCATCAGTCCAATACAAAGTAGAAATGGGTAGGGAGAGGAGAAGTTTTTCTAAACCATTCATCACAGGGTGTGGGTTGTTGTGGGTTTTTTTTTGTGAGTTGTTGTAGTTACGATTTTGTGACATCTGTTTAGATATTTTGTCTTACACAGTAACTCTTTACATAACACTAGTACTGAACACTCTGTACACTCTGCCCGGTATACTCAGCACTTATTTTCCTATAATTCTTGCCATCAGCCAGTCTTTATCTATTTTTCCCTGTATCTGCATTATTGAAAGATAGTTTTTCCCACATATACTGTATTTCTGGGTATAAAAATTAGTGTCTTGATTCTCCTTTGAGTATGATGAGGAATTGAAATTTATTTATGAATACATATATATATATTATCATTTGTTTTTGAGTTATCTCGTGTAAATGAAGTTTCAAATTATGGTGAAATTACAAATTGTTAATAAGATCAGATCCCACACTGCTCCTCATTCACAGTTCCGCTATTGTGTTTATCAGAAAACAAAAGAGGTGCAGAAATATATTTGGATACGGATATGTAATTAAATACAGTATATAAAAAATATTACGTAGATATAAAGAACAGAACATTTGTTCCTCAAAGCATAGCTGAAATATATTTATGATAACAAGATACCATGGTAAAATGGAAACCTTTGAGACAGATCAAGGGTTTTCATCTCTTCAGAGAGTACTATGTACATTTTAAGTATAGGTTCATATAGACGGGAGAGCAGGTGACAAGGAGACGCTAGTGTGAACCTGACTGTCAAGTCAGGAGGGAGGTGTCCTGAGCAGCACGTGAGTCAGAAGTCCAGCCAACAGGGAGCTTTCCTGCTTCTGCTGATGGTGTGTCTGCTATGTATGAGACCCGAGCCAGAGTATTTTCTGCTGTTTCTGTCTTTCCTTGGATAACTATGCTCACCCTGGGTTAATCTATGTGAGCTGAGGCCGACTTTCGATGTAAAACAAAAACTTTGTTGATATTCTTCAGGCAGACATATTCGCGTATGGACAAATTCTACATTCACTCTACCACAACTGCTGCGAGGGATGGTTTAGATACCCGCACTTTCCTTGGGGCTGGTGCTAACCCTCTTATGTGTGGTAATATCTTCGAAGGTGGTAGAGGTGACGGTGGCGGTGATGTAACAGGCTTCAGTAACTGAAGTGTTCTCGGGTACAGAGGAATTAGACAAGATTAAAGAGAGATTACTGCTATGTCTTAAGCATTTTCAGTGTTTTCCTTCTACAATCCCGTACAAATGTGGCAAGACGTCCGACAGTTTTAGAATGTTCAAATTCTTGGGTAGCAGAGTGTTATCTAATTTAGACAGTACAGTCAGGTGATACTCAACCAGTATTTATTGTTCTACCTTACTATCACTACCCTCTCGCTGCATGTCACTGGTCTCCTGCTGCTGTATGTAATCCCTTCTTAGATATCTCTGTATTAGAACTGAAGAAGGCTGAATTGTACATAAATGTTTATTACAACGTTGGAGTTTTGTTACTTATACGTCTTAATATAAATCCAGGTAATCAATTGGCCTTATAATGAACTTTTAGACACTGTTGTTTTGGCTTCAGATTTTTGCTAACAGGGATTCCTAAGTCCTTTTTTTTCACATCTAGTATGATCAAGTTTAAATGATTCGCTTTATATAGGTGCTAGTTTTCTATATTGAATTGCGTTTGCTATTTTTCCGACTTTAGTATGAATTTTTCCATATAATTCTGAAGTTCTACCTTCTTCTACTCCGTATTAATATTTTAGCTTAATAGTCAGCCTTGCGAAATCCATGATTGAGCTTTACCTCCAGCACTGTGTGCTGCTTCTCTTTAACATTCTCCTATGTGGGGTATCAAAAGCCATATTAAAATCTAAGTAAATATCACGTTCTTTATCATGGTCCCCGCCTCAAACGCCTTGCTGAAGCAGATCAGTAAATTTGTTAGTCAAAAACAGCCTTTGGAACCTTGCTGCAACTCGAGGATTCACTTGTGTTCATCATGGTAGCTTATAATTATTTCCACTATTATCGGTTCTAATGATTTGCCTACTGTTGTCGTCAGGCATGTTGTCTGCTTATTAAATGGTCTGCACTTGCCTCCTGTTTTGTAGACAGGAATCACATTAGTCATCTTCCGAGTATCAGGTATGATGCTCCTATCTAGTGATTTATTGAAGAGCCTAGTTAACGATTCATTAAGTTTCATATTGCATGATTTAAGAACCCTTGAAAGAAGGTAGTCGGGACCCGGACACTTATTTTGATTTAATCAGTACACTAGGTTCGCCAGAACGGATCCTGACCCGGGTCTTCTTCATGCGGTGACCCGGCATACATTTAATCACTGTAATATTATGTAATTCATTTTTCTCAGGCCATTATAATAATTTATTATTTGGATTTTGTTTGTGTCTTAAGTAAAGACTGACAGAAGTGCACCTAGCTGTTTTCTAATCATTGTTCTGTATACTAGGAAGAAACTTTCCAGATTTGTCTTTGATTCCTTTGCAGCTTTAATTTCAAAGACCTGAGTATCTTTTTTTTATCTTTTTTTTGACCTCTCTAAATGTGAACACACCGGTTCATAAGATGTCCCTTTTAATGAACCAATAAATTCTTTTTTACCCTAAAGATGTTTTCTCCTCTGATTCATCCATTTGGGATCATTTATGTTTG
Source organism: Cherax quadricarinatus (assembly GCF_038502225.1). Classification (NCBI taxonomy): domain Eukaryota; kingdom Metazoa; phylum Arthropoda; class Malacostraca; order Decapoda; family Parastacidae; genus Cherax; species Cherax quadricarinatus. The sequence goes on from NC_091341.1 coordinate 421,426, forward strand.
ATATGATGTCTGTGTGGGAAATACATGTTCTTGTAGCAGCATACACAATATTTTGAAATGTCTTATACTGACATTTCTCTTGGTTAGTACAAGACATTAAGTGATATAATCATTAATCAAGCTATCACATTCTACACTAGTTAAGTGCTCCCTAAGTCGACTGTAATCTGTCGGGAAAAAATATCTGCAACCTTTACTACAAGATCCTTATTATCGTACAGATTAATAGAAACTTGTGCCAAGTTCTTCGGTGACCTCTAAATTATTTATCTGGATTTCTTTGTTTACCAGACCTGGGTCAATCAGGTTATTATCTCTAGTTGGCTGAAATTAAAATCTCCGAAGATTTTCGTGCCTTAAAACTTTAAGGATTTCATTCCAGAGTAGTATACCTTGGCTGCTTTCTAAGCGCCAGTGTTCTTATAACACACCTAAAATGAAATTTTCGTGTCCTAGAAATTGTATCTAGACAGATGTTTCCTATCCTTTTGGTCTTTATGTCAGTTTATATGCAGCAACGTAAGTGTTATTGGATTTGTAGCGTCACTCCACCTTGCTTCTTGTTATTTCTATCAACGTTGGACAACTTAATTCCCAGAATGTGGTATTCGGCAGTCACGTCCCGACTCTTCAAATTAAAGCAGGTCTCAGTAATTGCAACAACATTGACGCTTCCTGCACAGACGAGCAATCTCAACTTGTTTACCTTGTTTCTAGCTCTACGAATATTTGTATGAACAGTTCACAATGAGAAAGTTTTTCTTCTGCAGTTTCTGCATCTTGCTTTTTCCATTGTTTCTGTTGTAATTATTATTGTTACCAGTTGTTTCTGAATGAGTTTCTTTTTTATCGTCTTGCTTGGTATTTGCTGTTATATCTAAAATCTATATTTTCACATTCGTGATAACTTTTACTAGATATTACTAGTAATAACGCAGGGCAGTGTTCCGCTTCAGTATCGCACAGTGGATTGCTGTTTTAAGAGGCGCCTGAGTTTCCCTGTCTCCTAATATCATGTTTATTTCTCCACTATAATCTACCTTGGCCATAATTACTATCGCATTTGCTTTGTCTGATTTCGGAAGGTAAGCTTTAATTTATAGTATAACTTTACAAATCTTTAAGGGCTATTGTGTTGCAGAGGCCTGAGCAAAGCTCAAACCTATGTATTCAATTTGTATGCAATCTGTATACAATTTATATAAAATCTGTATACAGTTTGTATACAAATTGTATACAGATTTTATACAGATTGTTTAAAAATTGTATACAGATTGTATTCAAATTGTATATAGATTGTATTCAAATTGTATACAGATTGTATTCAAATTGTATACAGATTTTATACAAATTGTATACAGATTTTATACAATCTGTATACAATTTGTGTACAATCCGTATACAATTTGTATACAATTTGTGTACAATCCGTATACAATTTGTATACAATTTGTATACAATCTGTATACAGGTCAAACTTCTGCAACACAATTGTTCTCAAATATTTGTTAAGTTATACCATGAATTAAGGCAAGATCCTGGACTTCACCTTACGAAAGCAGATAAAACAAATGCGATAGTAATTATCGACAAGGTAGATTATAAGGATAAAATAACATTATTAGAAAACAGGGGAACTGAGGTGTCCCTTAAGCGGTGATTGCTGCTGTTTGCTAGTGGGGGCTCCCAGGAAATAGTAATTGGAAGATATGAATCGTTTGACACACAACACCGACCAACATTGTGTCCTGGAGCCTACGATTCCACGTTGTTCGAGTCCTCGCTCGATTTCCAATTTCTGTTTTTACCCGCTTCTATTGAGAAGATAATGTATGTAAAATTACGTTATTACTGCAAAAAAGATTTGCTGAGAAATAGAATTAAGCAATAAAAATAGTATTCGGAATTATTTACTTATCTTTTTTAAAAAGAGTTGTCATCGTTATTTTTAATGGGTTTACACTTTGGTATGTATATATCGTTACATATATCAATGGAATTTTCTGTTCTGCATATTTTTAGGGATACAGAGACTGGAAGATATTCTTGTACGTCGCCAGTACTAATTCTAGTTTGGTTATAATCATAACCATAATTTCTAAAGGGGTGGACCGGTAAGCCAGTAGAATTCCTCGGTCAGATGACCAAAAGCTCCAGCTGTGGGTCATCATATGACTAGGACCCGCGTCAGGAAACACTTGTCCTGTTCCTGGCAAGCCTAATACCTTGTACGTCGCCAAACATTGTATCATAAAATTCACAATAAGACATTATGAAAAAATCTTAGCAAAAAAAAAAAATATGAACCGTGCTGTGTGACGCTGATACACGTCATCGACATATTATGACGTAATTAACCGTAAAATGTCTAATTAAAAAATTGTAAAAATCAAAATGATGACAACAACTGTCTATTTTTGGTACTATTTCCACAATTTTTTTTTTGAATGTTTTTGTAAAATTATTAATTTTTACATTAGTGTAAATGAAAAAAATGTGTCTAAACGTATAAGAGAAAATTTTATAAAGGACACACACACACACACACACACACACACACACACACACACACACACACACACACACACACACACACACACACACACACACACACACACACACACACTAGCCGAGGTGGCTAGAAGAGCTCACATGGGGGGAGCAAAGTCACTAGTTATGGGCGATTTCAATCACAAGGAGATTGAATGGAAAAACCTGGAGCCTCATGGGGGTCCTGAAACACGGAGAGCCAAGATGATGGATGTGATACTACCAGATGATGGATGTGGTACTACCAGAGAGAGAGGTGAGGATGATCCATCAAGACTGGACCTTGATTAGCTCGGACATTGAGGATATCATGTATGAAAGGCCCCTAGGGGCTAATGATCATGTGGTTCTGTGGTTTGACTACATAGTTGAGCTACAAGTGGAGAGAGTAGCAGGAATAGGGTGGGAAAGACCAAACTACAAAATGGGAACTACACAGGAATGAGGAACTTCCTGCAAGACGTTCAGTGGGAGAGAGAACTGGCAGGAAAACCAGCAAAAGAAATGATGGACTAAGTGACAATAAAATGCAAGGAGACAGAGGAGAGGTTTGTTGCCAAGGGAAACAGAAATAATGGGAAGACCAGAACGAGTCCTTGGTTCACCCAGAGGTGTAGGGAGGCAAAAACTAGGTGCACTAGAGAGTGGGAAAGGTACAGAAGGCAAAGGACCCAGGAAAATAAAGAGATCAGAAGATGAGCCAGAAACGAATTTGCACAGATAAGAAGGGAGGCTCAGCGACAATACGAAAATGACATAGCATCGAAAGTAAAGTCTGACCCGAAGCTGCTGTATAGCCACATCAGGAGGAAAACAACAGTCAATGACCAGGTAATCAGACTGAGGAAGGATGATGGGGAGTCCACAAGAAACGACCAAGAGGTATGTGAGGAGGTCAACATGAGATTTAAAGTAGTATTTACAGTGGAAACAGGTAGGACACCAGGAAATCAGAACAGGGAGGTAAACCAACAAGTGATGGATGAGGTACACATAACCGAGGAGGAGGTGAAGAAGCTGCTATGTGAACTTGACACCTCAAAAGCGGTGGGACCAGACATCTCTCCGTGGGTCCTTAGAGAGGGATCACAGATGCTGTGTGTGCCACTAACAAAGATCTTCAACGCATCCGTTGAAACTGAACAACTACCTGAGGTATGGAAGATGGCAAATGTAGTCCCAATTTTTAAAAAAAGGAGATAGGCACGAGGCATTAAACTACAGACCTGTGTCACTAACGTGTGTAGTATGCAAAGTCATGGAGAAGATCATCAGGAGGAGAGTGGTGGAGCACCTGGAAAGAAACAAGTGTATAATCGACAACCAGCATGGATTCATGAAAGGAAAATCCTGTGTCACAAACCTCCTGTAGTTTTATAACAAGGTGACAGAAGTAAGACAAGAGAGAGAGGGGTGGATAGACTGCATTTTCTTGGACTGCAAGAAGGCCTTCGACACAGTTCCTCACAAGAGGTTAAAGAAAAAGCTAGAGGACCAGGCACACACAGCAGGAAAGGCACTGCAAATGATCAAAGAACACCTGACAGGGAGGGAACAACGAGTCATGGTACGTGACGAGGTGTCAGAGTGGGCGCTTGTGACAAGCGGGGTTCCACAGGGGTCTGTCCTAGGACCTGTGCTGTTTTTAGTATATATGAATGACATAATGGAAGGGATAGACTCAGAAGTGTCCTTGTTTGCAGACGATGTAAAGTTAATGAGGACATTCAAATCGGTCGAGGATGAGGCAGGACTACAAAGAGACCTGGACAGGCTACAAGCCTGGTCCAACAACTGGCTCCTTGAATTTAACCCTGCCAAATGCAAAGTCATGAAGATTGCGGAAGGGCAAAGAAGACCGCAGACACAGGATAGTCTAGGTTGCCAAAGACTGCAAACCTCACTCAAGAAAGAAGATCTTTGGGTGATTATAATTGCGAGCATATCTCCTGAGGCGCACATCAATCAGATAACTTCTGCAGCATTCGGGCGTCTGGCAAACCTAAGGATAGCGTTCCGATACCTCGGTAAGGAATTGTTCAAGACTCTGTACACCATATACGTCAGGCCCATACTGGAGTATGCAGCACCAGTTTGGAATCCACACCTGGTCAAGCACGTCAAAAAATTAGAGAAAGTGCAAAGGTTTGCAACAAGACTAGTTCCAGAGCTACGGGGATTGTCCTACGAAGAAAGGTTAAATAGACAAGGTGAACAAAGACAGGATGTTCCAGAGACGGGACACAGAAACAAGGGGTCACAATTGGAAGTTGAAGACGCCTATGAGTCAGAAGGATGTTAGAAAGTATTTCTTCAGTCATAGAGTTGTCAGGCAGTGGAATAGCCTAGAAATTGACGTAGTTTACGCAGGAACCATATATAGTTTTAAGACGAGGTTTGATAAAGCTCATGGAGCAGAGAGAGAGAGGACCCAGTAGCAACCAGTAAAGAGACGGGGCCAGGAGCTATGAATCGACCCCTGCCATCACAAATAGGTGAGTACACAAGCACACACAAGAGCAGTGTTTGGGGATGCTTGTCTCCTAAGTGATGAACATGCAGGTCAATACAAGTAAGCTGTTTGTGTTGGCGGGTGACGAGTGGCTGGCTGACTACTAGACCACTGCTGCTGTGTCCCAGGCTAGGACACGCACAATGCTGCCACACACACGTGTCCGAGGCTAGAACACGCACGGTGCTACCACACGTGTCCGAGGCTAGAACACACACAACTGCCATACACGTGTCTCAGGATAGGACACGCACAGTGTTGCCACACACACACTTCTCCCAGGCTGGGACACACACTGCTGCCACACACGTGTCCCAGGCTAGGACACGCACGGTACTGTCACACATTTGTAGATGAATGGTTCAGAGAACCGACATGTTGATAAATTAGACACATGTGCAACTCTTGGGTATCTTTATTGAGGAAACGTTTCGCCACACAGTGGCTTCATCAGTCCATACAAAGGAGAATCTTTAAGAACAGGAGGAGAATGAGGTAATCAGTCCCTCAACCTTGAGTCGATGTGGTCAGTCCATCAATCTTGAATAGAATACGGCATACGTGCTGAGAAGGAGCTTATAAACCGTTGGCAGGAGAGGTGCAGCAGTCATAGGTGGTGTAACATTTGTTCAATGTTGAAGTAGGTTGTGCCCAAGAATTAGGCAAGCGAAGAATTCCCAAGTATTAAGATCCCAAGAAGTTGCAGTGTCTGACAGGTTTGTAGATGAATGGTTCAGAGAACCGACAAGTTGATAAATTAGACACATGTGCAACTCTTGGGTATCTTTATTGAGGAAACGTTTCGCCACACACATGTATCCGAGGTTAGAACACGCACAATATTGCCGCACACATGTATCCGAGGTTAGAACACGCACAGTATTGCCACACACATGTATCCGAGGCTAGGACACCCACAGTATTGCCACACACATGTATCCGAGGTTAGAAAACGCACAGTATTGCCACACACGTGTATCCGAGGCTAGGACACGCACAGTATTGCCACACACATGTATCCGAGGCTAGGACACGCACAGTATTTCCACATACATGTATCCGAGGCTAGGACACGCACAGTATTGCCACACACATGTATCCGAGGCTAGGACACGCACAGTATTGACACACACACACACACACATGTATCCGAGGCTAGGACACGCACAGTATTGCCACACACACACACATGTATCCGAGGCTAGGACACTCACAGTATTGCCACACACACATGTATCCGAGGCTAGGACACGCACAGTATTGCCACACACATGTATCCGAGGCTAAGACACGCACAGTATTGCCACACACACACACATGTATCCGAGGCTGGGACACGCACAATATTGTCAAACATGTATCCGAGGCTAGGACACGCACAGTATTGCCACATACATGTATCCGAGGCTAGGACACGCACAGTATTGCCACACACACATGTATCCGAGGCTAGGACACGCACAATATTGCCACACACACACACATGTATCCGAGGCTAGGACACGCACAGTATTGCCACTCACACACACATGTATCCGAGGCTAGGACACGCACAGTACTGCCACACACACACATGTATCCGAGGCTAAGACACGCACAGTATTGCCACACACACATGTATCCGAGGCTAGGACACGCACAATATTGCCACACACAATGTATCCGAGGCTAGGACACGCACAGTATTGCCACACACACACATGTATCCGAGGCCAGGACACGCACAGTATTGCCACACACACATGTATCCGAGGTTAGGACACGCACAGTATTGCCACACACACACATGTATCCGAGGCCAGGACACGCACAGTATTGCCACACACATGTATCCGAGGCTAGGACACGCACAGTATTGCCACACACACACATGTATCCGAGGCTAGGACACGCACAGTATTGCCACTCACACACACATGTATCCGAGGCTAGGACACGCACAGTACTGCCACACACACACATGTATCCGAGGCTAGGACACGCACAGTATTGCCACACAAACACATGTATCCGAGGCTAGGACACGCACAATATTGCCACACACAATGTATCCGAGGCTAGGACACGCACAGTATTGCCACACACACACATGTATCCGAGGCCAGGACACGCACAGTATTGCCACACACATGTATCCGAGGCTAGGACACGCACAGTATTGCCACACACACACATGTATCCGAGGCTAGGACACGCACAGTATTGCCACACACACACACATGTATCCGAGGTTAGGACACGCACAGTATTGCCACACACACATGTATCCGAGGCCAGGACACGCACAGTATTGCCACACACACACATGTATCCGAGGCTAGGACACGCACAGTATTGCCACACACACACATGTATCCGAGGCTAGGACACGCACAGTATTGCCACACACACACATGTATCCGAGGCTAGGACACGCACAGTATTGCCACTCACACACATGTATCCAGGCTAGGACACGCACAGTATTGCCACACACATGTATGTATGACACGCAGCAACATATGATAACACTTAGTGGATGAGACTTAAGATTATTATTTTCTCTCTCTCTCTCTCTCTCTCTCTCTCTCTCTCTCTCTCTCTCTCTCTCTCTCTCTCTCTCTCTCTCTCTCTCTCTCTCTCTCTCTTCTTACACGGGGTTTGACAAGGTTAGGTTAAGGATCCCTAACTTTATTGACAAGCTATTGACAAGTTAAGGATTCCTAACTTTGTTGGTAAGTTAAGGGCTGTTACCTACATCAGCTCATTTGAAAGCATTTTTATTGTTATGAAACAAAAAGTAGGGAACAGGAGCCATCTGTGGGCCAGCATTTTCATTTGATCAACTGACTTTATCTCGTTGACATCATAATGCTCTACCAATGTGTTCCCTCAAGGAAGGTTCCTTGATGTTGGTGAAGGGCTCTTGATTTAGGGAATTGGATCTGTGCTCCAGTTCCCCGAATTAAGCCTGAATGCCTTCCACATATCCCCCCCCCCAGGCGCTGTATAATCCTCCGGGTTTAGCGCTTCCCCCTTGATTATAATAATAATAATAATCTACCAATGTGTTCCAAACTGGAGTCATCCTGGGTATAAATGATGTCAGTAGAAGTGATGTCTTGGAAAAGGGTACAGGAGGCATGCTCATGGACCGGGCCGCGGGGGCGTTGATCTCTGGAATACCCTCCAGGTAGACTCCAGTTAGCCAGAGTGAGGTTGTTGCTTTCTGCCCGTCTTGTGGTATAGAAGTTTGCTTCTCGCTGTACTCGCTGTAGTGCGTCGCCTGGGGAATGGGAGGTAATTGAGCATGATCCCAGGAAGGGAGAAGCATCTCCGGTTCCTTGGATCGAGAGTCTTTGTGTACCAAACCTTCATCATGAAGACTTTTTCTCTCGTACTCCTGATAATTTTGTGAAATTAAGTATGTTCTTCTGACACTTGTCCAGTTCTGTGAAGACCACTCAGTGGTCCTGTGACCGAGGTCTTCCACTAACGTGCTGCTCCACTCAGTGGTCCTGTGACCGAGGTCTTCCACTAACGTGCTGCTCCACTCAGTGGTCCTGTGACCGAGGTCTTCCACTAACGTGCTGCTCCACTCAGTGGTCCTGTGACCGAGGTCTTCCACTAACGTGCTGCTCCAGTCAGTGGTCCTGTGACCGAGGTCTTCCACTAACGTGCTGCTCCACTCATTAAGTATTTAATAATCAGGTCATAAACTGTCGTGGTAGAAATTCCTTGTCAATTAAAATGTAGAACTCAAAAGAGAGTAGTGACGTGAGAGTGATCCTTGATGCGTCACTCATTGATCCTTGATGCATCACTCATTGATCCTTGATGCGTCACACATTGGTCCTTGATGCGTCACACATTGATCCTTGATGCATCACACATTGATCCTTGATGCGTAACACATTGATCCTTGATGCGTTACACATTGATCCTTGATGCATCACACATTGATCCTTGATGCGTCACACATTGATCCTTGATGCGTCACACATTGATCCTTGATGCGTCACACATTGATCCTTGATGCGTCACACATTGATCCTTGATGCATCACACATTGATCCTTGATGCGTCACACATTGATCCTTGATGCATCACACATTGATCCTTGATGCGTCACACATTGATCCTTGATGCGTCAAACATTGATCCTTGATGCATCACACATTGATCCTTGATGCATCACACATTGATCCTTGATGCGTCAAACATTGATCCTTGATGCATCACACATTGATCCTTGATGCGTCACACCTCTACAGTCATTGTACTCATGAAAGAAGGTTAGGTAAGGCTCGCCAGGAAACAGGACAAGTGTTTCCTGACGCGGGTCTTAGTCAGATGATGACCCGCCGTTGGAGCTTTTGGTTATCTGACCGAGGCCTTCCGCTGGCTTACCGGTCCATCCCTTTAAAAATTATGGTTATAGTTTTATTCATTAGGTTTTTTCATGAAAAAATAACACTTGGATTAGCTACAATGGAGGATTAATAACCCAGGATAACTCAGCAGTGAAGATTATTAAGTAACCATTAAGAGAAACCTTCAAGGATTAATAACCCAGGATAACTCAGCAGTGAAGATTATTAAGTAACCATTAAGAGAAACCTTCAAGTCCTTGACTGATTTTATTTTATTTATTCTTTTAATTTTAATTTTCTTCCTTCAATTTTTCTTGTTCAGTTTCACTCATAACAAGACTTTATCTAATGAGGTTCAGTGGTAGTGTTTAATAAGTAGGACAAGATTCCTGAAATAATTGTCAGTAGAGGTGTGCTGTGATCACAGTTGTAGGAGACATTCCCAACATGTTGGAATGTCACAAGTAACTTGTAGATCTCTCAGTGTTGTACCTCTAACACTTCCACAAAGGTGTTTCATAATTCAGTGACGACGGTGCATATATGTCAGTTTTGTGTGAATAATACCGGGATATTTTTATTCTCACTAAATCTTCTTAAATATACTTGACTCTGTCTCTTCTGAACGGTTGTAATATTTAATGTTTGATGAATATTATGGCCAGGATATTACCCGTTAAGAGTAGTTTGCCGGATAATTTGTCAACGTAATATAAATAAATAAATAAATATATATATATATATATATATATATATATATATATATATATATATATATATATATATATATATATATATATATATATATATATATATATATATATGTTATATATATATATATATATATATATATATATATATATATATATATATATATATATATATATATATATATATATATATATATATATATATATGTCGTGCCGAATAGGTTAAATTGGTCAATTAGCAAGAACTCATTTAAAATTAAGTCCTTCTAAAATTTTCTCTTATACGTTTAAAGATATATTTTTTCATTTATATTAATGTAAAAATTAATAATTTTATAACAAAATAACCTTACAAAACTTAACCTTATTATAACAACTTGTGAATGATTCTCTTGATTCACTTCAAATATCTTTACTGCTAATATTTAACTTATGCCTCCCTCTGCACTATTCATTTGCGTTCATTAAGGTACAGGGGTCTAGGGTATTACAATACTAGGATACCTTTCTCTAATCGAGCAGTAACCGAATTACTTCGTTTCCATTACGATTCTTTTTACCTCTTTCCATAGGATACGACCCATAATACGCGACTGACTGCTAGGTACAATATTTATTTATTTCTCTATGAGAGGCAGTACATCAGGGGTTCTTAATCAGAGGTATCAGGGGTATGGGAACTAAATAATGAGGGAATGATACTCGATCTCTGAACAGTTTTAAAGAAAAGTTGTTAGACTAGAGTAAACTATTACCTGCTTTGTTCCTAGCTATCCATATGTAAAGTAAAGCAAAACTATTCACATGTTTTGAAGCCATACTGGTACCTAATAGGACTGATGATTTCGACAGTCTGGTGAAGGAGGTATGGGAACATTGTGCAATCCACTGGGAGTGTGTAATTGTAAAAAGGTTACGTACCCTGCACTAGGTGTTAGGAGACTTGCCCACATGTCTTGTCTCGTGTTTGGTTGAATTCTGGCTCTTTCCCTGCTGAGCTCAAGGCTCCTTCATATAATGAATTTATTTATATGAGCTATTTCCAATAGTTCCATTAATTCATGGCACGAGAGTGAACACTGCAGCTTTGCACGGATTTACCTTCTTCTCCACTTTGAAGATTCGCTACAATAGGTAAATATATTACCTAAACTTTTATCAAATGTTTATACATTTTTTGTGGAGCCTGTGTGCACGTTCTTGAATTTATTTTAGATAAAATAATTTTAAGTGATAGGTGGTGTTCATTTTGGTTATAAAAGTGATGATAGTGTGAGCTTGGTGAGCATATTATGAGTGACGACGACACGTGTGTCACGGGAATCACCACTGACACTCTTCATCCATGTCACCACTCCAGTCAGGCCAGTGATGACAGCAGCGTTGTGGCACTCTTCTCTATCTCCAACACTGAGAGTTAGTGTTGATAGGAGAGTTGTGGCACTCTACCCCAACACTGAGTGCCAGTGTTGACATGAGAATTGTGGCAATCTGCTAACCTCCCCACACTGAGTGCTAGTGTTGACATCAGAGTTGTGGCACTCAATTCAACGTCATTTTTCGCACTCCTTTCCATCCTTTCTCTCTTAAAAATCTACCTCTCTTTCTATTCTTCCTTCTATCAATTTCCCACCTGCTCTACCTTCCTCTCCTCCCCCACCGCCTCTGTCTGTCTGACTCTGACTCTCTCTCTCTCTCTCTCTCTCTCTCTGTTTCTCTTTCTCTAACTCTCTCTGACTCTTTCCCTCCCTCTCCTCCCCCTCCTTTAATAGTTATCACTCCTGTCCCTCCTCTTCTCTCTGTCTATCTCTTACTCACCATCAACAGTACTCCCAGTTAGTGACTGTTAATTAAACCAGTTACACTGCCTTCATACTATTGACTTATTTATGAAGGAACATGTCAGCAGTGGAGCCACACGTCTCCCTGACTGACATGACAGACTCGTAGTTATATAAGTGTCTTGTACCTGTCTCATACTCAAACACTCGCACTTTAAACAGTAGAAAAGATGAGTCCCCGACTTATATATTACATGTATCATGTCTGCTTCACTTCCGCGATCCTCTCCTCTGTGTTGGATGACAAGATTTGCCAAGAAATACTGTTAAACGATTCTGTGGGCAGATGAAACTATTACTTACCCACAGATCACTACGAGCAGTAGCAACACATGACATGTTCAGCAATGGCTCACGAATTCGTAACAACACGATTGTAAACAAACCACGGAACCGATGTTTTTGAATCTCTAATGAGTGAGTCGTACAACTCCAGGCCAGTGCTTAAGCCATTGGACCAGATGGCTACAATAAGATTCATCTAACTAGGTATATTTCTATACTCCTCCCTATGGTGTATATTTCTATACACCTCCCTATGGTGTATATTGGTATACACCTCCCTATGGTGTATATTTCTATACACTTCCCTCTGGTGTATATTTCTATGCACCTCCCTATGGTATATAGAAACCTATATCTCCCTATGGTGTATAGAAATATACCTAGTTGGATGAATCTTATTGTAGCCAGCTGGCTTAGTGACTTATTAACTGGCCTGGAGTTTTACGACTCACTCGCCATGGGTTCAAACCCCACCCGTTCCGTGGTTTATTTACAGCAATACTTGAGGTGACAACAAGTGGGTGTGTGAACTCCAGAGCATTCTTGGTTGGGTTTTAACTGAAGTCAACTTTGCAAATGAATTGCAATACCTATGTCTCTGATTTTGTTCTATAGTGTCAGAAGTCTGAATGAACGTTGCCTTCAGGCATAATCTCCTGGTAGTGTTGTTTGCATTAACAGGAATTTCAACCAGTACCCATAACACGCCAGTGATTGTCACTATAATAATAATAATAATAATCTTTATTTCTACAAGTACATGTAAAAGTTATACAAGCCTAGCTGACATTAATTACATACTATATAATATAGAAAGCACCTTCTTATGCACAGCATTTCGGGTAAATTAAGTCAGTTTTTTTTCCCCAGGATGCGACCTACACCAATCGACTAACACCCAGGTACCTATTTTACTGATAGATGAAGAGAGACAGTAGGTGTCTTAAGGAAACACGTCCTAATGTTTCCACATTAATCAGGTGTTAAGTTTTGCATGGGTGTTTATGCTCAGGGACTCTGGGATAAACACTCAGTGATTTTTCACCTTTCTAGAGTGTGTCAACTGCCTCTGCGTGAGATCTTTAGTTGTATGGTGGAGCTAATGGAGCTTCAAGCTTATCGACTCCACGAGGGTCATTAAGTTACCACGTATCCAGTTCACTACCAGACAACAACACTTTCATTCCTAAATTCACCACTAAATTAAACGCTCATTGTATATATACTAAGAGACATACAACTCACGGTGTATATATCACGATTTTTTAGTGTTGTGCTTCTCGAGGGCCGAGAAAAACTAATTTTGGGTGTGATTTACAGGGCCCCAATTGGTGAGGGGCTCTTGATTTAGGGAATTGGATCTGTGCTCCAGTTCCCCGAATTAAGCCTGAATGCCTTCCACATCCCCCCCCCAGGCGCTGTATAATCCTCTGGGTTTAGCGCTTCCCCCTTGATTATAATAATAATAATAATACAGGGCCCCAAATCTTGATAGGGAGTGCAGTAAACTTCTATGGGACGAAATTCGTAAGGCATCTACATACGAAAATGTTGTGCTAATGGGAGATTTCAACTATAGACAGATTGACTGGAGCAATTTGACAGGAAATTTAGAGTCAGGTGACTTTCTTGATACGATCCAGGATTGTTTTTTAAAACAGTTTGTGACAGAGCCAACTAGGGGAAATAACCTCCTTGACTTGGTTCTTGCCAGTAGGGAAACACTAATTAATAATCTTGAGGTTAATGATGAGCTTGGGGAAAGTGATCACAAATCACTCAGTTTTAATATATCATGGAATTCCCCTAATAATGGCAATCAAGTCTCCGTCCCTGACTTTCGCTTGGCTGATTTCATAGGACTGAAAAATTACTTAGGTGGGCTGAACTGGAATGACCTGACTAAGGGTCAGGTAGGTGGTGATGGTTGCCGATATGATGCTTTCCAGGGCATAGTTCTAGCTGCTCAGTCAAATTATGTTCCAAATAGGGAAATCAGATCAAACAAAAATGATCCTAAATGGATGAACAATAGATTAAAATATCTGATTGGTCAAAAGAGAGGCATATATAGGCAAATCAAAAGAGGAGAGGGGCAATTGAGAAATCGATATATTCAGTTAAAGAGAGAAATAAAAAAGGGAATTAGAAAAGTAAAAAGAGATTATGAGGTTAAAGTTGCAAGAGAATCGAAGACTAACCCAAAAGGATTCTTTCAGGTATACAGAAGTAAGATCAGGGACAAGATAGGCCCACTCAAAAGTTCCTCGGGTCAGCTCACTGACAGTGATAAGGAAATGTGTAGAATTTTTAACACATACTTCCTCTCAGTTTTTACACAGGAGGATACCAGCGATATTCCAGTAATGATAAATTATGTAGAACAGGACGATAATAAACTGTGTACTATTAGGGTCACAAGTGACATGGTCCTTAGGCAAATAGATAAATTAAAACCTAACAAATCCCCAGGCCCTGATGAACTGTATGCAAGGGTTCTAAAGGAATGTAAAGAGGAGCTTAGCACACCTTTGGCTAATCTTTTCAACATATCACTACAAACTGGCATGGTGCCAGATAAGTGGAAAATGGCAAATGTGATACCTATTTTCAAAACAGGTGACAGGTCCTTAGCTTCGAACTATAGACCAATAAGCCTAACCTCCATAGTGGGAAAATTTATGGAATCAATAATTGCCGAGGCAGTTCGTAGCCACCTTGAAAAGCATAAATTAATCAACGAATCTCAGCATGGTTTTACAAAGGGGCGTTCCTGCCTTACGAATTTATTAACTTTTTTCACTAAGGTATTTGAGGAGGTAGATCATGGTAATGAATATGATATTGTGTATATGGACTTCAGTAAGGCTTTTGACAGGGTCCCACATCAGAGACTATTGAGGAAAATTAAAGCACATGGAATAGGAGGAGAAATTTTTTCCTGGATAGAGGCATGGTTGACAAATAGGCAGCAGAGAGTTTGCATAAATGGGGAGAAATCAGAGTGGGGAAGTGTCACGAGCGGTGTTCCACAGGGGTCAGTGTTGGGCCCCCTGCTGTTCACAATCTACATAAACGACATAGATGAGGGCATAAAGAGCGACATCGGCAAGTTTGCCGATGACACCAAAATAGGCCGTCGAATTCATTCTGACGAGGACATTCGAGCACTCCAGGAAGATTTGAATAGACTGATGCAGTGGTCGGAGAAGTGGCAGATGCAGTTTAATATAGACAAATGCAAAGTTCTAAATGTTGGACAGGACAATAACCATGCCACATATAAACTAAATAATGTAGATCTTAATATTACGGATTGCGAAAAAGATTTAGGAGTTCTGGTTAGCAGTAATCTGAAACCAAGACAACAGTGCATAAGTGTTCGCAATAAAGCTAATAGAATCCTTGGCTTCATATCAAGAAGCATAAATAATAGGAGTCCTCAGGTTGTTCTTCAACTCTATACATCCTTGGTTAGGCCTCATTTAGATTATGCTGCACAGTTTTGGTCACCTTATTACAGAATGGATATAAATTCTCTGGAAAATGTACAAAGGAGGATGACAAAGTTGATCCCATGTATCAGAAACCTTCCCTATGAGGATAGACTAAGGGCCCTGAATCTGCACTCTCTAGAAAGACGTAGAATTAGGGGGGATATGATTGAGGTGTATAAATGGAAGACGGGAATAAATAAAGGGGATGTAAATAGTGTGCTGAAAATATCTAGCCTAGACAGGACTCGCAGCAATGGTTTTAAGTTGGAAAAATTCAGATTCAGGAAGGATATAGGAAAGTACTGGTTTGGTAATAGAGTTGTGGATGAGTGGAACAAACTCCCAAGTACCGTTATAGAGGCCAGAACGTTGTGTAGCTTTAAAAATAGGTTGGATAAATACATGAGTGGATGTGGGTGGGTGTGAGTTAGACCTGATAGCTTGTGCTACCAGGTCGGTTGCCGTGTTCCTCCCTTAAGTCAATGTGACCTGACCTGACTAGGTTGGGTGCATTGGCTTAAGCCGGTAGGAGACTTGGACCTGCCTCGCATGGGCCAGTAGGCCTTCTGCAGTGTTCCTTCGTTCTTATGTTCTTATGTTCTTATACATTCAAATTTTTAGTGTTGTTGAGTATATATCCAGATTTTAGTGTTGTGGAGTATATATATCCAGATTTTAGTATTGTGGAGTGTATATCCAGAATTTTAGTGTTGTGGAGTATATATCCAGATTTTAGTATTGTGGAGTGTATATCCAGAATTTTAGTGTTGTGGAGTATATATCCAGATTTTAGTATTGTGGAGTGTATATCCAGAATTTTAGTGTTGTGGAGTATATATCCAGATTTTAGTATTGTGGAGTGTATATCCAGAATTTTAGTGTTGTGGAGTATATATCCAGATTTTAGTATTGTGGAGTGTATATCCAGAATTTTAGTGTTGTGGAGTATATATCCAGATTTTAGTATTGTGGAGTGTATATCCAGAATTTTAGTATTGTGAAGTATATATCCTGCGAACTCTCGCCACCAAATGAATGTTTGTTATTCATTCTAAATTTTATTATATTCATTTATCTGCACGTTTTCCAGTTTGAATAATAACAATATCAGGGGTGGAGCACCAGCAGGTGTTACATCAGGGAGTGGAGCACCAGCAGGTGTTACTCCAGGGGTGGAGCACCAGCAGGTGTTACATCAGGGGTGGAGCACCAGCAGGTGTTACATCAGGGGTGGAGCACCAGCAGGTGTTACATCAGGGGTGGAGCACCAGCAGGTGTTACATCAGGGAGTGGAGCACCAGCAGGTGTTACATCAGGGGTGGAGCACCAGCAGGTGTTACATCAGGGAGTGGAGCACCAGCAGGTGTTACATCAGGGGTGGAGCACCAGCAGGTGTTACATCAGTGGTGGAGCACCAGCAGGTGTTACATCAGGGGTGGAGCACCAGCAGGTGTTACATCAGGGGTGGAGCACCAGCAGGTGTTACATCAGGGAGTGGAGCACCAGCAGGTGTTACATCAGGGGTGGAGCACCAGCAGGTGTTACATCAGTGGTGGAGCACCAGCAGGTGTTACATCAGGGGTGGAGCACCAGCAGGTGTTACATCAGGGGTGGAGCACCAGCAGGTGTTACATCAGGGAGTGGAGCACCAGCAGGTGTTACATCAGGGGTGGAGCACCAGCAGGTGTTACATCAGTGGTGGAGCACCAGCAGGTGTTACATCAGGGGTGGAGCACCAGCAGGTGTTACATCAGGGGTGGAGCACCAGCAGGTGTTACATCAGGGGTGGAGCACCAGCAGGTGTTACATCAGCGGTGGAGCACCAGCAGGTGTTACATCAGGGGTGGAGCACAAGCAGGTGTTACATCAGGGGTGGAGCACCAGCAGGTGTTACATCAGGGGTGGAGCACCAGCAGGTGTTACATCAGGGATGGGGCACCAGCAGGTGTTACATCAGGGGTGGAGCACCAGCAGGTGTTACATCAGGGGTGGAGCACCAGCAGGTGTTACATCAGGTGTTTAGCACCAGCAGGAGTTACATCAGGGGTGGGGCACCAGCAGTTGTTACATCAGGGGTGGAGCACCAGCAGGTGATACATCAGGGGTGGAGCACCAGCAGGTGTTACATCAGGGGTAGAGCACCAGCAGGTGTTACATCAGGGAGTGGAGAACTAGTAGGTGTTACATCAGGGGTGGAGCACCAGCAGTTGTTACATCAGGGGTGGAGCACCAGCAGGTGTTACATCAGGGGTGGGGCACCAGCAGGTCTTACATCAGGGGTGGAGCATCAGCAGGTGTTACATCAGGGGTGGAGCACCAGCAGGTGTTACATCAGGGGTGGGGCACCAGCAGGTGTTACATCAGGGGTGGGGCACCAGCAGGTGTTACATCAGGGGTGGAGCACCAGCAGGTGTTACATCAGGGGTGGAGCACCAGCAGGTGTTACATCAGGGGTGGAGCACCAGCAGGTGTTACATCAGGGGTGGAGCACCAGCAGGTGTTACATCAGGGGTGGAGCACCAGCAGGTGTTACATCAGGGGTGGAGCGCCAGCAGGTGTTACATCAGGGGTGGAACACCAGCAGGTGTTACATCAGGGGTGGAGCACCAGCAGGTGTTGCATCAGGGGTGGAGCACCAGCAGGTGTTAAATCAGGGGTGGAGCACCAGCAAGTGTTACATCAGGGTTGGAGCACCAGCAGGTGTTACATCAGGGGTGGAGCACCAGCAGGTGTTACATCAGGGGTGGAGCACCAGCAGGTGTTACATCAGGGGTGGAGCACCAGCAGGTGTTACATCAGGGGTGGAGCACCAGCAGGTGTTACATCAGGTGTGGAGCATCAGCAGGTGTTACATCAGGGGTGGAGCACCAGCAGGTGTTACATCAGGTGTGGAGCATCAGCAGGTGTTACATCAGAGGTGGCGCACCAGCAGGTGTTACATCAGGGGGTGGAGCATCAGCAGGTGTTACATCAGGGGTGGAGCACCAGCAGGTGTTACATCAGGTGTGGAGCATCAGCAGGTGTTACATCAGGGGTGGAGCACCAGCAGGTGTTACATGAGGGGTGGAGCACAAGCAGGTGTTACATCAGCGGTGGAGCACCAGCAGGTGTTACATCAGGGGTGGAGCACCAGCAGGTGTTACATCAGGGGTGGAGCACCAGCAGGTGTTACATCAGGGGTGGAGCACCAGCAGGTGTTACATCAGGGGTGGAGCACCAGCAGGTGTTACATCAGGGGTGGAGCACCAGCAGGTGTTACATCAGGGGTGGAGCACCAGCAGACGTTACATCAGGGGTGGAGCACCAGCAGGTGTTACATCAGGTGTGGAGCATCAGCAGGTGTTACATCAGCGGTGGAGCACCAGCAGGTGTTACATCAGGGGGTGGGGCATCAGCAGGTGTTACATCAGGGGGTGGAGCAAAAGCAGGTGTTACATCAGGGGTGGAGCACCAGCAGGTGTTACATGAGGGGTGGAGCACAAGCAGGTGTTACATCAGCGGTGGAGCACCAGCAGGTGTTACATCAGGGGTGGAGCACCAGCAGGTGTTACATCAGGGGTGGAGCACCAGCAGGTGTTACATCAGGGGTGGAGCACCAGCAGGTGTTACATCAGGGGTGGAGCACCAGCAGGTGTTACATCAGGGGTGGAGCACCAGCAGGTGTTACATCAGGGGTGGAGCACCAGCAGACGTTACATCAGGGGTGGAGCACCAGCAGGTGTTACATCAGGTGTGGAGCATCAGCAGGTGTTACATCAGCGGTGGAGCACCAGCAGGTGTTACATCAGGGGGTGGGGCATCAGCAGGTGTTACATCAGGGGGTGGAGCACCAGCAGGTGTTACATCAGGGGGTGGAGCATCAGCAGATGTTACATCAGGGGTGGAGCACCAGCAGGTGTTACATCAGGGGGTGGAGAACCAGCAGGTGTTACATCAGGGGTGGAGCATCAGCAGGTGTTACATCAGGGGTGGAGCACTAGCAGGTGTTACATCAGGGGGTGGAGCACCAGCAGGTGTTGCATCAGCAGGTGTTACATCAGGGGGTGGAGCACCAGCAGGTGTTACATCGGGGGGGGAGCACCAGCACGTGTTACATCAGGGGTGGAGCACCAGCACGTGTTACATCAGGGGGTGGAGCACCAGCAGGTGTTACATCAAGGGTGAAGCATCAGCAGGTGTTACATCAGGGGTGGAGCACCAGCAGGTGTTACATCAGGGGTGGAGAACCAGCAGGTGTTACATCAGGGGTGGAGCATCAGCAGGTGTTACATCAGGGGTGGAGCACCAGCAGGTGTTACATCAGGGGGGAGCACCAGCACGTGTTACATCAGGGGTGGAGCACCAGCACGTGTTACATCAGGGGGTGGAGCACCAGCAGGTGTTACATCAAGGGTGGAGCACCAGCAGGTGTTACATCAGGGGTGGAGCACCAGCAGGTGTTACATCACGGGTGGAGCATCAGCAGGTGTTACATCAGGGGTGGAGCATCAACAGGTGTTACATCAGTGGTGGAGCACCAGCAGGTGTTACATCAGGGGGTGGAGCACCAGCAGGTGTTACATCAGGGGTGGAGCACCAGCACGTGTTACATCAGGGGTGGAGCACCAGCACGTGTTACATCACGGGTGGAGCACTAGCAGGTGTTACATCAGGGGTGGAGCATCAACAGGTGTTACATCAGGGAGGTGGAGCACCAGCAGGTGTTACATCAGGGGGTGGAGCACCAGCAGGTGTTACATCAGGGGTGGAGCATCAGCAGGTGTTACATCAGGTGTGGAGCACCAGCAGGTGTTACATCAGGTGTTTAGCACCAGCAGGAGTTACATCAGGGGTGGAGCACCAGCAGGTGTTACATCAGGGGTGGAGCACCAGCACGTGTTACATCAGGGGTGGAGCACAAGCAGGTGTTACATGAGGGGTGGAGCACCAGCACTTGTTACATCAGGGGTGTAGCACCAGCAGGAGTTACATCAGGGGTGGAGCACCAGCAGGTGTTACATCAGGGGTGGAGTACCAGAAAGTGTTACCTCAGAGGTGGGGCACCAGCAGGTGTTACGTCGGGGGTGGAATACCAGCAGATGTTACATCACGGGTGGAGCACCAGCAAGTGTTACATCAGGGTTGTGGAGCACCAGCAAGTGCTACATCAGGGGTGGAGCACCAGCAGGTGTTACGTCGGGGGTGGAGCACCAGCAGATGTTACATCAAGGGGGTGGAACACCAGCAGATGTTACATCACGGTTGGAGCACCAGCAGGTGTTACATCAGGGGTGGAGCACCAGCAAGTGTTACATCAGGCGGGTGGAGCACCAGCAGACGTTACATCAGGGGTGGAGCACTAGCAGGTGTTACATCAGGGGTGGAGCACCAGCAGGTGTTACATCAGGGAGGTGGAGCACCAGCAGGTGTTACGTCAGGGGAGGTGGAGCACCAGCAGGTGTTACATCAGGGAGGTGGAACACCAGGAGGTGTTACATCAGGGGAGGAGCACCGGCAAGTGTTACATCAGGGTTGTGGAGCACCAGCAGGTGTTACATCGGGGGTGGAGCACCAGCAGATGTTACATCAGGGGTGGAGCACCAGCAGGTGTTACATCAGGGGTGGAGCACCAACAGGTGTTACATCAGGGGTGGAGCACCAGCAGGTGTTATATCAGGTGTGGAGCATCAGCAGGTGTTTCATCAGGGGTGGAGCACCAGCAGGTGTTACATCAGATGTGGAGCATCAGCAGGTGTTACATCAGGGGTGGAGCACCAGCACGTGTTACATCAGGGGTGGAGCACCAGCACGTGTTACATCACGGGTGGAGCACTAGCAGGTGTTACATCAGGGGTGGAGCATCAACAGGTGTTACATCAGGGAGGTGGAGCACCAGCAGGTGTTACATCAGGGGGTGGAGCACCAGCAGGTGTTACATCAGGGGTGGAGCATCAGCAGGTGTTACATCAGGTGTGGAGCACCAGCAGGTGTTACATCAGGTGTTTAGCACCAGCAGGAGTTACATCAGGGGTGGAGCACCAGCAGGTGTTACATCAGGGGTGGAGCACCAGCACGTGTTACATCAGGGGTGGAGCACAAGCAGGTGTTACATGAGGGGTGGAGCACCAGCACTTGTTACATCAGGGGTGGAGCACCAGCAGGAGTTACATCAGGGGTGGAGCACCAGCAGGTGTTACATCAGGGGTGGAGCACCAGCAGGTGTTACATCAGGGGTGGAGCACCAGCAGGTGTTACATCAGGGGTGGAGCACCAGCAGGTGTTACATCAGGGGTGGGGCACCAGCAGGTGTTACATCAGGGGTGGAGCACCAGCAGGAGTTACATCAGGGGTGGAGCACCAGCAGGTGTTACATCAGGGGTGGAGTACCAGAAAGTGTTACCTCAGAGGTGGGGCACCAGCAGGTGTTACGTCGGGGGTGGAATACCAGCAGATGTTACATCACGGGTGGAGCACCAGCAAGTGTTACATCAGGGTTGTGGAGCACCAGCAAGTGCTACATCAGGGGTGGAGCACCAGCAGGTGTTACGTAAGGGGGTGGAGCACCAGCAGATGTTACATCAAGGGGGTGGAACACCAGCAGATGTTACATCACGGTTGGAGCACCAGCAGGTGTTACATCAGGGGTGGAGCACCAGCAAGTGTTACATCAGGCGGGTGGAGCACCAGCAGACGTTACATCAGGGGTGGAGCACTAGCAGGTGTTACATCAGGGGTGGAGCACCAGCAGGTGTTACATCAGGGAGGTGGAGCACCAGCAGGTGTTACGTCAGGGGAGGTGGAGCACCAGCAGGTGTTACATCAGGGAGGTGGAACACCAGGAGGTGTTACATCAGGGGAGGAGCACCGGCAAGTGTTACATCAGGGTTGTGGAGCACCAGCAGGTGTTACATCGGGGGTGGAGCACCAGCAGATGTTACATCAGGGGTGGAGCACCAGCAGGTGTTACATCAGGGGTGGAGCACCAACAGGTGTTACATCAGGGGTGGAGCACCAGCAGGTGTTATATCAGGTGTGGAGCATCAGCAGGTGTTTCATCAGGGGTGGAGCACCAGCAGGTGTTACATCAGATGTGGAGCATCAGCAGGTGTTACATCAGAGGTGGAGCACTAGCAGGTGTTACATCAGGGGGTGGAGCATCAGCAGGTGTTACATCAGGGGTGGAGCACCAGCAGGTGTTACATCAGTGGTGGAGCACTAGCAGATGTTACATCAGGGGTGGGGCACCAGCAGGTGTTACATCAGGGGTGGAGCACCAGCAGGTGTTACATCAGGCGGGTGGAACACCAGCAGGCGTTACATCAGGGAGGTGGAGTACCAGCAGGTGTTACATCAGACAGGTGGAGCACCAGCAGGTGTTACATCAGGGAGGTGGAGCACCAGCAGGTGTTACATCAGGGAGGTGGAGCACCATCAGGTGTTACATCAGGGAGGTGGGGCACCAGCAGGTGTTACATCAGGGAGGTGGAGCACCATCAGGTGTTACATCAGGGAGGTGGAGCACCAGCAGGTGTTACATCAGGGAGGTGGGGCACCAGCAGGTGTTACATCAGGGAGGTGGAGCACCATCAGGTGTTACATCAGGGAGGTGGAGCACCAGCAGGTGTTACATCAGGGAGGTGGGGCACCAGCAGGTGTTACATCAGGGAGGTTGAGCACCATCAGGTGTTACATCAGGGAGGTGGAGCACCAGCAGGTGTTACATCAGGGGAGGTGGAGCACCAACAGGTGTTACATCAGGGAGGTGGAGCACCATCAGGTGTTACATCAGGGAGGTGGAGCACCAGCAGGTGTTACATCAGGGAGGTGGGGCACCAGCAGGTGTTACATCAGGGAGGTGGGGCACCAGCAGGTGTTACATCAGGGAGGTGGAGCACCAGCAGGTGTTACATCAGGGAGGTGGAGCACCAGCAGGTGTTACATCAGGGAGGTGGGGCACCAGCAGGTGTTACATCAGGGAGGTGGAGCACCAGCAGGTGTTACATCAGGGAGGTGGAGCACCATCAGGTGTTACATCAGGGAGGTGGAGCACCAGCAGGTGTTACATCAGGGAGGTGGAGCACCAGCAGGTGTTACATCAGGGAGGTGGAGCACCATCAGGTGTTACATCAGGGAGGTGGGGCACCAGCAGGTGTTACATCAGGGAGGTGGAGCACCAGCAGGTGTTACATCAGGGAGGTGGGGCACCAGCAGGTGTTACATCAGGGAGGTGGGGCACCAGCAGGTGTTACATCAGGGAGGTGGAGCACCATCAGGTGTTACATCAGGGAGGTGGGGCACCAGCAGGTGTTACATCAGGGAGGTGGGGCACCAGCAGGTGTTACATCAGGGAGGTGGGGCACCAGCAGGTGTTACATCAGGGAGGTGGAGCACCAGCAGGTGTTACATCAGGGAGGTGGAGCACCAGCAGGTGTTACATCAGAGAGGTGGAGCACCAGCAGGTGTTACATCAGGGAGGTGGAGCACCAGCAGATGTTACATCAGGGAGGTGGAGCACCAGCAGGTGTTACATCAGGGAGGTGGAGCACCAGCAGGTGTTACATCAGGGAGGTGGAGCACCAGCAGATGTTACATCAGGGAGGTGGAGCACCAGCAGGTGTTACATCAGGGGTGGAGCACCATCAGGTGTTACATCAGGGAAGTGGAGCACCAGCAGGTGTTACATCAGGGAGGTGGAGCACCAGCAGGTGTTACATCAGGGAGGTGGAGCACCAGCAGGTGTTACATCAGGGAGGTGGAGCACCAGCAGGTGTTACATCAGGGAGGTGGAGCACCAGCAGGTGTTACATCAGGGAGGTGGAGCACCAGCAGGTGTTACATCAGACAGGTGGAGCACCAGCAGGTGTTACATCAGGGAGGTGGAGCACCAGCAGGTGTTACATCAGACAGGTGGAGCACCAGCAGGTGTTACATCAGGGAGGTGGAACACCAGCAGGTGTTACATCAGACAGGTGGAGCACCAGCAGGTGTTACATCAGGGAGGTGGAGCACCAGCAGGTGTTACATCAGGGAGGTGGAGCACCAGCAGGTGTTACATCAGGGAGGTGGAGCACCAGCAGGTGTTACATCAGGGAGGTGGAGCACCAGCAGGTGTTACATCAGGGAGGTGGAGCACCAGCAGGTGTTACATCAGACAGGTGGAGCACCAGCAGGTGTTACATCAGACAGGTGGAGCACCAGCAGGTGTTACATCAGACAGGTGGAGCACCAGCAGGTGTTACATCAGACAGGTGGAGCACCAGCAGGTGTTACATCAGACAGGTGGAGCACCAGTAGGTGTTACATCAGACAGGTGGAGCACCAGCAGGTGTTACATCAGGGAGGTGGAGCACCAGCAGGTGTTACATCAGACAGGTGGAGCACCAGCAGGTGTTACATCAGACAGGTGGAGCACCAGCAGGTGTTACATCAGGGAGGTGGAGCACCAGCAGGTGTTACATCAGGGAGGTGGAGCACCAGCAGGTGTTACATCAGACAGGTGGAGCACCAGCAGGTGTTACATCAGACAGGTGGAGCACCAGCAGGTGTTACATCAGACAGGTGGAGCACCAGCAGGTGTTACATCAGACAGGTGGAGCACCAGCAGGTGTTACATCAGACAGGTGGAGCACCAGCAGGTGTTACATCAGACAGGTGGAGCACCAGCAGGTGTTACATCAGACAGGTGGAGCACCAGTAGGTGTTACATCAGACAGGTGGAGCACCAGCAGGTGTTACATCAGGGAGGTGGAGCACCAGCAGGTGTTACATCAGACAGGTGGAGCACCAGCAGGTGTTACATCAGACAGGTGGAGCACCAGCAGGTGTTACATCAGGGAGGTGGAGCACCAGCAGGTGTTACATCAGGGAGGTGGAGCACCAGCAGGTGTTACATCAGACAGGTGGAGCACCAGCAGGTGTTACATCAGACAGGTGGAGCACCAGCAGGTGTTACATCAGACAGGTGGAGCACCAGCAGGTGTTACATCAGACAGGTGGAGCACCAGCAGGTGTTACATCAGACAGGTGGAGCACCAGCAGGTGTGTTCCTGAACGCTGACTGAAGACTTCCACACTATAAACCTCCCACAATATTGGAGTTCTCTTTTCCAGCAATTAAAAATTAACCAGGTGAACCACAGATATTTTACTGTGTCTATATGGCTTCCGCTTGCTAATTAACCCGACCTTAATATTTTATATTTTCCTCTGAGTTTTATATTGGTGTTCGTTTCCTTACGTTGTTTATTTCTGGGGTTCTTATTTTTACGTAATTGGTAATTCGTGTAGTATTTTCCACTGCACGAACTTAGGTATCTAGTGGTCAGTCAGTGACTGTTTCTTGAAGTTACTTGAATATGAAGACCATCACAAGGAGCATTGTAAACATTACCTCTGACCTCTCTTTCTGAGAACCAAATATTGTCACAATGTGTGTGTGTGTGTGTGTGTGTGTATGTGTATGTGTGTGTGTGTGTGTGTGTGTGTGTGTGTGTGTGTGTGTGTGTGTGTGTGTGTATGTGTGTATGTATGTGTGTGTGTGTGTGTGTGTGTGTATGTGTATGTGTGTGTGTATGTGTATGTGTGTGTGTGTGTGTGTGTGTATGTGTGTGTGTGTGTGTGTGTGTGTATGTATGTGTGTGTGTGTGTGTGTACTCACCTATTTGTACTCACCTATTTGTAGTTGCAGGGGTCGAGTCACAGCTCCTGGCCCCGCCTCTTCGCTGATTGCTACTAGGTCCTATCTCTCCCTGCCCCATGAGCTCTATCATACCTCGCCTTAAAACTATGTATGGTTCCCGCCTCCACTACGTCACTTTCTAGGCTATTCCACGGCCTGACTACTCTATGACTGAAGAAATACTTCCTAACATCCCTTTGATTCATCTGAGTCTTCAACTTCCAATTGTGACCTCTTGTGTCTGTGTCCCTTCTCTGGAACATCCCGTCTTTGTCCACCTTGTCTATTCCGCGCAGTATTTTATATGTCGTTATCACGTCTCCCCTGACCCTCCTGTCCTCCAGTGTCGTCAGGCCGATTTCCCTCAACCTTTCTTTGTAGGATAATCCCCGTAGCTCTGGGACTAGTCTTGTTGCAAACCTTTGCACTTTCTCTAATTTCTTGACGTGCTTGACTAGGTGTGGATTCCAAACTGGTGCTGCATACTCCAGTATGGGCCTGACGTAAATGGTATACAGAGTCTTAAACGAATCCTTACTGAGGTATCGGAACGCTATCCATAGGTTTGCCAGGCGCCCGTATGCTGCAGCAGTTATCTGATTGATGTGCGCCTCAGGAGATATGCTCGGTGTTATACTCACCCCCAGATCTTTTTCCTTGAGTGAGGTTTGCAGTCTTTGGCCATCTAAACTATATTGTGTCTGCGTTCTTCTTTGCCCTTCCCCAATCTTCATGACTTTGCATTTGGCAGGGTTAAATTCAAGGAGCCAGTTGCTGGACCAGGCTTGTAGCCTGTCCAGGTCTCTTTGTAGTCCTGCCTAATCCTCATCCCATTTGATTTTTCTCATTAACTTCGCATCATCTGCAAACAAGGACACTTCTGAGTCTATCCCTTCCGTTATGTCGTTCACATATACCAAGAACAGCACAGGTCCTAGGACTGACCCCTGTGGAACCCCGCTTGTCACAGGCGCCCACTCTGACACCTCGTCGTGTGTGTGTGTGTGTGTGTGTGTGTGTGTGTGTGTGTTGTGCTAATAACCAGTGTCTGTCGTGCTAATACCCCCGTCACTGCCGTGCCAGTACCCTTGTCACTGTTGTACTAATAACCCCATCAATGTTTTGCTAATACCTCCGTCACTGTCGTGCTAATACCCCATCACTCTTGTGCTAGTACCCCTGTTACGGTTGTTCTAATACCCCCGTCACTGATGTGCTAATTCCCCGTCACTATCGTGCTAATTCAACGTCACTGTCGTGCTGATACCCTTGTCACTGTCGTGCTAATACTCCCGTCACTGTCGTGCTAATACCACTGTCACTGTCGTGCCAATACCACCGTCACTGTCGTGCTGGTATCCCCTTCACTGTCGTGCCAACCCCCCGTGTCACTGTCGTGCTAATGCCCCCGTCATTGTCGTGCTAATACCCCTGTCACTGTTGTGCTAATACTCTCGTCACTGTTGTTCTAATACTCCCGTCATTGTTGTGCTAATACTTCCGTCACTGTCTTACTAATAATCTTGTCATTGTCATGCTAATACCCCCGTGTCACTGTCGTGCTGATATCCCCTTCACTGTCGTGCCAACCCCCCCCCCCCCGTGTCACTGTCGTGCTAATACCCCTGTCACTGTCGTGCTAATACTCCTGTCATTGTTGTGCCAATACTTCCGTCACTGTCATGCTAATACTCTCGTCATTGTCATGCCAATACCCCTATCACTGCCATAGTCGCTATATAAACATCTTCCCTCTAAGGCTTGTCCCTCTAACTGGACACACTGGTCACCCTCACCAGTGTTGCAGAGGTCTGAGCTTTGCTCACACCTCTGCAACACAATTGTCCTCAAAGATTTGTTAAGTTAATACCACGAATTAGGGAAAGATCCTGGACTTTACCTTACGAAAGCAAAGTAAATGCGATAGTAATTATGGACAAGGTAGATTATAAGGGCAAAATAAACATGATATTAGTAGACAGGGAAACTCAGACGCCTCTTATATTGCCTAAGTTTTGGAGAGGATATGACAAAAATCTTTACTCCTCTCGCTGCCTTCCGTCGTCTTTCCCTCAGCTCAGTACAAACTTGTTTACAGCTTCCGCTCTGATTGATCCTCTTCCCTTGTTGGTGTGCAAGAAAGCATATTATTATAACCATGGCTAAGCGCTAAACCCACAAGGGTCGTAGAGCGCTGGGAAGAAAGCAAAATGGGACTTTTTTCTTGGTAAGTGTCATAACTGTACGTACATGTCTTGCATATGTTGTCGGTATCACCGCAAAACATCATCTATATTCCTTGTTGATGTTTTGCCCTTTACCACTTACCCTATCGGCTAGTTACGTAAAAAACGAATCAAGTATTCGGAACTTATTTTTATGTAGACATCGTTTCGCCCTCAGTAGACCTCTGTCTGCAAGGAAATGTTTTCACGTAGACTCTTGTTATGTACACTGGTGACTTTTTGTCCTCTCCGCATAGATGTCTACGTTATGTCCTCTAGCCACTATCTGGGTGCTCCGCAAGGTTCCCTTTCTGGCTTTTTCCTTCATCATTCTTCCCCGCTCCTCTCATGGAAATTCAGATGATCGAAGAAATAGTCTCGTTATTTAGAGCAAGGGACATGTTGGGCTCTTCGTCTATGGACTAGGCTTGAGAGACACTAGTCATCACTGCACAGTACACAGAGTAACCCACAGGAACGCGGCTTTACTCTGCCGGAGGGATCAATGTCTCGCTCGGGTTATAAATAGTAAGAGGACTCCGACAAGCTGTTGATGGTAACGGCTTGACAAAGCTCCCGGAGAGCGAAACGTTACCACAGTAAAGTGTCGCATTAGTTGCACAAGTGTCCTTATACCTAATAGGCTGTGAATACATCCATACGTACACTTCAGGACATTTATTAAAGGAAACGTTTCGTCGGAAGCCACATGGAGAATTTTTTTTTTAATAATAAATATCCTGAACTGTTCTTTGGGGAAGTTCTGAAGAGAAGCTGTAAAGGTTGGTATACGAACTTGAGAAGGTTTGTAAAAGAAGGAAATTATAAGTGAATCTAGGAAAGAGGAAGGTGATGAGAGTAACAGAAAACCAGACGATGAAAGACTAGATATGAGACTGAAAGGAGGGAGTATGAAAGAATTAATGTTCAAATATTTGGTGAACCATATACCTGGCAAAAGGAAAATGGTGGGTGGTGCATTGAGACATCTGTGGAGACAGAATTTTGTCCGTGGAGGCAGAAAGGGGAATGCACCAGATATAGTGGCACCAACACTGTTGTATGTTAGGAAAGCATGGGGGTTTTGAAAGTTCCAGCGAGGAGGATAGAGGCAGTGGAGATGTCGTGTTTGAGGGCAATGTGTGTTGTGTAAATATTATGCAGAGAATTCGGAGTTTGGAAATTAGGAGATGTGGGGTAACCAAACGTATTCAGAATGCAGAGGAAGGGTTGTTGAGGTGGTCTGGACATTTAGAGAGGTGGAGAAAAACAGGATGACTATGAGGGTTTATAAATATAGGGTGGAGGGAAGGAGGGGTAGGAGTCGTCCTAGGAAAGGTTGGAAGGAGGGGTTAAAGAAGAGTTTGAGTACTTTGTGCTTGACCATCCAATAGTCTTGTGTGGGCGCGTTAGACATGAATGAGTGGAGGCAAGCGGTTTTTTATGATTGGACGTGCTGTTGGAGTGTGATCAGGGTAACATTTATGAAGGAATTCAGAGAAACCAGTTAGCTAGACTTGAGTCTTGGAGGTGGGAAGTACAGTACCTGCTTTCTGAAGGAGGGGTGAAGATGCTGCAGTTCGAACTCTGATGTCAACGCGTTTCTGGCAAGACAGTGATTAACTGAATACCTTATCTTGTTGGGAGACGGCCGGTGTGTTAAAATCTACATGGTGTAGATACAAGGTATAATCGTCGGCAATATGGATGAAAGACACAAGCGCTTACACTCAGGATATCTTTATTTAATAGGTGTCGGTCTGGGATCTTGGTCACTCCAAATCAATGACATATGAACTTGTCCTCTCAGCAGGTAAACAAGTGTCTTTATCCACAATTTGCAGGTGGTCAGAGTGTACATTTGTGTTCTCTTATCACATACCTCTGACCGCAGTAATACAGTGTACTTTAAGATGGTTTTAAAGCTAGCAGATAGCTTTACTGCCAGTAATGAGAGTTTACTCTGTGTTTGTTGCTAAACCAAAGCAAACTTTATATTTATTAGATGACAAATGTTTCTGGTTGAGAAAATGGTCTATCAATGTCTCCTTCAAGTTGCGATTCTGTGCTGAAGTCCAACAGGAAATCATGTACCACGCACTTATTATTGTGGCCTTGTACTTACCCATTTATGGTACTCCTCTTAACACTTTTTTGGGAGGGCCTAGTTCCTAAACCTTTTGTGTATCCATATTTTCTTACTCTACCGTTCACAGGATCGCTGTGGGGTGCGCAATAAGCTAGCCACATCGATAGCAAAATCTAAAATATAATCATTGATCGTAACTTTAGTAGAGTCTTCTGACTAAAAAATTTGCCTCAGGATATATATATATATATATATATATATATATATATATATATATATATATATATATATATATATATATATATATATATACTATATATATATATATATATATATATATATATATATATATATATATATATATATATATATATATATATATATATATATATATATGTATATATATATATATATATCCTGAGGCAGATTTTTACGAAAGTACTTAACCTTACTCTAGAAGACGGGCAGTGGAACCAAGCTACACTTCCAGTCAGACTAGGAGGCATTGGTGTCCGCAAGTCATCACAGATTGCGTTACCTGCTTTTCTGTCATGTATTGCGTCCAGAGAGCTTGTAGCAGCAATTCTCCCTGAACATCTTAGGGACAAGATTGGAGTCCAGGACCAAAAGTTCATTGACGGAGCCATGATCTGGGATAATCTAATGGGCTCTGAAACCAGATCTGCTCCCCCCAACAACTACAAACAATCGCACTGGGATGGTCCAATAGTGGAAAATATTGCCTCAACAATGCTTCAGAGTGTGTCAGGGAAGGATAGAGCCCGGGTCCTGGCAGTGAGAGCCCCTCATGCAGGGGATTTTCTGTTGGCTGTTCCCAACTCCAGTCTTGGCACACGCCTCGACCCACAGACCATCCGCATCGGTGTTGCCCTTCGACTTGCCGCCCCTATTCTCGCCGAACACAGGTGTATTTGTGGCAGTGAAGCAGCAGACCGATTCGGGTACCATGGTCTTGTGTGCCGTAAATCCGAGAGAAAGATTGCAAGACATGAGGAGGTTAATAACATTATCAAGAGGAGCCTCACAACAGCCGGATGCCCAGCAGTAAGGGAGCCACCCCAGCTATGTAGATCTGATGGCAGCCAGAAGCGTCCAGAGGGTATCACCCTTCAAGCCTGGACAGATGGGAAGCAGGTGGTGTGGGACTATACATGTGCATCTACCTTGGCTGATACCTATCTCCAATACACCAGGGAGGAAGGAGGGGCAGCTGCCAGCTTCGGGGAGTCCCAAAAGTCTAGAAAATATGGAGAACTTGCCCATCATTATATGTTTGTTCCCATAAGCTCAGAGACCCTTGGCTCATGGGGAAAGAATGCATCTAAATTCCTTAAGGAGCTGGGAAAAAGACTCATCAGGGTAACTAGGGATCCCAGGGCAGCTAGTTTTCTGTTCCAGCGGCTCAGTGCGGCTGTTCAAAGGGGTAATGCCTGCTGTATTTTGGGCACACGCCCCAGCTCTGAGGAGCTGGATGAGATTTTCGCCTTATAATCGGTGATACACACGTAACAACATGTACTGTATATGCCACCTTTATATCAACAATGTATCTCTTAAATTTTTTTGTAACATATTATGTAATAAAATATTCCTATTGGTAAAAAAAAATATGAAAAGATGGGGTGGTAGGGAAAGTGGAATATTCAAACGGCTTCAGGAAGAAATCCAAATATTCTTCCTTGAAGCCTTTCTATCCACTTTTCCGAGGCTATATATATATATATATATATATATATATATATATATATATATATATATATATATATATATATATATATATATATATATATATAAACAGTGTCTATACGTCCACAGCAGGACTCGAAGCTTCAAGCTCTGTATCAGAGTCCACAGTACTTTACCACGGAGCCAGACCTCAGATAAGTATGGGCGCCTTGCCGTTGTTGGATGATTTTACCCCCATACCCCGAGGCACCAGGTTTGTTTTCAATGTTATTTCATAAAATCCTGCCACATGCAGTGGATAACGAAAGAAATTTGAAATGCTTAACAATTGGCAAGCAGGCGAAATTATTTACAAACATTGTCTCCATGGTACAGTACTGTGGACTCTGATACAGTCTGCAGGTTCGAGTCCTGCTGTGGACGTAGAGACAGTGTTTGTAAATAATTTTGTCTGTTGCCAATTGTTAAGCATTTCAAATCTCTTTCGTTGTCCACTGCATGTGGCAGGATTTAATGGAATAACTTTGAAAACAATCTTGCTGCCTCGGGTTATGGGGTAACATCGTTTAGCTACAGCAAGGCGCCCATTCTTCTCTGAGGTCTGGCTCCGTGGTATAGTACTGTGGACTCTGCTACAGAGTTTGCAGGTTCGAGTCCTGCTGTGGACGTAGAGACAATGTTTGTAAATAATTTCCTCTGTTTGCGAATTGTTGAGCATATATATATATATATATATATATATATATATATATATATATATATATATATATATATATATATATATATATACTGTGTATATGTATACAGGGACGTACCATATCTAGAAATGGACTGGGGACTTTCATCCTCAGAGAAGAGAATAAACGTACTTCAGGGAAAACTCAAGATTCTCCACAGAGCTGTTTGAATATTTTCTTCTACCACCCCTATATTCTGTATTCTGTGTGAACTTTATTTATAGACAGTACATTGACAAAAAAAAACACACAAACATTAATACATTGGCACAATATACCAAAGATCATGAATCTCCTCCAGCTCCTCCGAAGCCGGAAGCGAGCCCAGTATGCAGCAAGCATTTTTCCTCTGGATGGCCAAGCTGAGGCGCTGGAACATGAATGTGGCTGCCCTCGGGTCCCTGGTGGTGTCGATGATTCCGGAACCCAGTTCTTTAAGGAAACGTGTGGCGTTTTTTCCCCATGATTCCAAGGTCTCTGATCTGGTTTGCCGATCTTGTACTCCTCACTGTGATCAGCAGCTCCTCCCTGTCGCCTGGCACTGTGGTGGATGTGCGGAAGTGTCAGCCAGCGTCGACACACAGGTATAGTCCCATGCTAAGAGCCTTCCATTCTTCCAAGGATAGATGGTGATCCCTTCAGGGCTGATTGCGGGGTTGTGAGTATTGTTGGCTGCTAATGATTGGGGCTCTCTCTCGGCTGAGCATCAAGCTTCTACTTCTTAAACATGGTCTATAGTGAACTATAGAATCATAATTAATGCTATATAGACCGTTAGTTGCTGTGGCAGTCCTCCTTGTGTTCACAAGTGCACATGCCTACCATGCTTGTGCACATAATATTGATTTCATATAAGGAGGAATAGAGGAACCACTGCCCTACCTTCAAGTATCCAGAGAGAATTTCATGTAGCCAGATTGATAGGTTAATATAGACTTAAACGTCTGACCTGGAAAAATCCGCACAATCCCGGAAACTGACATTATATATGGAGCGTTTTTTTATGCAATATTCTCTACAATACACTGCGTAATAATGCTGTAGTCTTTTGTTATCTGCTATTACATCGTACCGTATTTCGCATCCCAATTTAGAAGGCAATAATCAGACAAAAAGTCAAGAGTGCCTCATACCAAGTAATATTTACTCCACTGAAACCTATGGTAGTTTTACATGCAAAAATAACGTTAGGTTTGAATTATGGGTAGGTCAAAACATAGGATAGGCCTAGTGCTCACATGAACACCCCGGTGATCTCTCAGTTTGAACTGGTGAAACATTCGCTGGTGCCTGAGTTGTTGCTGTCTGCGCAACTCTATATAGTGAGGCTCCCAGAGTGCATACTGATGCGTCTTTGTCAGTCATTATCGGTATAAACAAAAATGGTTGCTTCAGCTGTTGTACCATAACATACAGTAAATATGATTACCGGTACCTAGTAGTAAAGTGAAAATACCCAGCATGTCCTAACGATAGCGTAGTATACGGTAGCATTATTTTAAAGTGCCTACCATAAATTACGCTGCTTTGTGATTTTGTTAGCTTAAGAAATAAGAAAGGGAGGTGTTATTTAAGGAGGAATTTTCGTTTTCTGTCAATATCCCAGTACAGTATCCGTATTTCATAAATAGCTTGTCTCAGAACGTTATTAATTTATTGTAATTTTGAAACACTGGACTTGTTTTAGTTTCAGTTGCTGGGCATTTGACGTAACTGGGAGAGCTACAGCTCACAACACACCCCAAACTTGTAGCTCCCGTCACTGACCTTCAGTTTATAGGACGCAGGGTGGTTTTTGGAGACTTCATGAAAAAATGCGTCTAATAAGCCGCGAAATACGGTATTTATATTTACAGCTGCCTCTTCTCAAATATTCTTTGGAATTTCTTCCATCACAGTTCCTCCTCCTCCTCCTCCTCCTCCTCCTCCTAGGTTCTTTCCTGTTTCTACTGTGGCTGGGAGAGAGAAGAGTGAAACTGTAGAGGAAGAGAGGAAGACTGATGAATGATGTGGTGACGGACAGGATGAGGAAGACTGATGAATGATGTGGTGACGGACAGGATGAGGAAGACTGATGAATGATGTGATGACGGACAGGATGAGGAAGACTGATGAATGATGTGATGACGGACAGGATGAGGAAGACTGATGAATGATGTGATGACGGACAGGATGAGGAAGACTGATGAATGATGTGGTGACGGACAGGATGCGGAAGACTGATGAATGATGTGGTGACGGACAGGATGAGGAAGACTGATGAATGATGTGATGACGGACAGGATGAGGAAGACTGATGAATGATGTGATGACGGACAGGATGAGGAAGACTGATGAATGATGTGGTGAGGGAGAGGACGAGGAAGAAAGGGAGCAGGACTGATGAATGACGTGGTGAAAAACAGGAGAATGCCAAGGAAAAAGAGGAGGATAATTGACGTTGAAGATGAATGTTAAACTTTAGAAAAGAGGAATGTTAATGAATGTAAGCTGTTATCCCTTCCCTCTCTTCTTTTTCCCTCCCTCCCTCTTCCCTTCCTCCCATTTCCCTCTCCCTTATTTCCTCCCTTCTTCCCGCTCTCCCTTCTTCCCGCCCTCCCTTCTTCAGGCCCTCCCTTCTTCCCTCCCTCCCTTCTTCCCTCCCTCCTTTCTACATTCTACTATCCCTCCCAACCTGCCCTTACTTCCCTTTCTCCTCCCAGACTTCTATCCTAAATCCCATCATCTTCCTTCCTTCCTTTCCTCCTTCCCATTCTCCACCCTAAACTCTTCCCCATCCTGCCCTTCCTTCCTCCATCCAATCTTTCATCCCTCCTTTACATCCTCTTTCCTACCCTTCTCACCCTCCTCGCCCACCCACACTATAACATTCATCTTCCCTCACAGCATCACTCCCTCCCATCCTTTACTCCTGTACCATCCATCCTCCCTCCATACTTTCCTCCCTCCCACCCACTCTCACTCCTTCCACATTTTTTTTCTTACCTCTCCCATCCTCCCTGCCTACTCTCCCTATTCACCTTCTGCCCTGGATGTCTTCCTTTACTATTAGCGCCCTCCCTTACTGTCTTCCTCCCTGGCTCCATCTCCACCTGTCCTCGCTCCGTCTTGTCTCTCCCTGGCTCCGTCTTGTCCCTCCCTGGCTCCGTCTTGTCCCTCCCTGGCTCCGTCTTGTCCCTCCCTGGTTCCGTCTTGTCCCTCCCTGGCTCCGTCTTGTCCCTCCCTGGCTCCGTCTTGTCCCTCCCTGGCTCCGGACATAAGACCGTTACCACCACCTCCCAGGTTCCTGCTGCACCCTTATTGAAAACTTAATTCCTCTTTGATGCGCCTCCACGCTTTTAACACCTTTGCTCTCTGTCGTGCCGCATAGCTAAAAATGGTCATTAAGGAAGAACTCATTTAAAATTAAGTCCTTTCTAAAATTTTCTCTTATACGTTTAAAGATTTTTTTCATTTAACTTATTGTAAAAATGATTACTTTTGTACTAAAAGAACCTTAGAAAACGTACCTAACCTTATTATAACAAGCACAATTTAATTTAGCCCAATCCAACTAAATATATTGTAAATAAGTTTACAATAATTTAATAATAAACAAACACAATGAACTAAAAAATTTTCGTTGGGTTAAGAATGATTTTTGAGAAATTATTGCATTCGCAAATTTTCGCTTGCCTTACTCGGAAAGAAGAGCGTTGCTATTTAAGCCAAAATAGCAAGTTTTACCTAATCGGCACGATATATATATATATATATATATATATATATATATATATATATATATATATATATATATATATATATATATATATATATATATATTAATATATATATATATATATATATATATATATATATATATATATATATATATATATATATATATATATATATATATACAATTAAAATACACACACACGAGAAAAGGGAAGAGGAGGCGCCAAATGTCTATCGACAACTGCCTTTTACAAATGATAACTAATACTCCTACATCACCTACATTCCCTCAGCATCACCACTCACTCAACATCACCAACACTTCCTCAACATCACCACCACTACCTCAACATCACCACCACTCCCTCAACATCACCACTCCCTCATCACCACCACTCCCTCATCACCACCACTCCCTCAACATAACCATTCCCTCAACATTACCACCAGTCCCTCAACATCACCACCACTCCCTCAACATCACCACCACTCCCTCAACATCACTACCACCACTCCCTCAACATCACCACCACTTCTTGAACATCACTACTCCCTCATCACCACCACTCCCTCAACATCATCACCACCACTCCCTCAACATCAACACCACCACTCTCTCAACATCGCCCCACCACTCCCTCAACATTACCACCACCATTCCCTCAACATCATCACCACCACTCCCTCAACATCACCACCACTCTCAACATCACCCCCACCACTCCCTCAACATTACCACCACCATTCCCTCAACATCATCACCACCATTCCCTCAACATTACCACCACCATTCCCTCAACATCAACACCACCACTCTCTCAACATCACCACCACCACTCCCTCAACATTACCACCACCACTCCCTCAACATTACCACCACCATTCCCTCAACATTACCACCACCACTCCCTCAACATCATCACCACCACTCCCTCAACATTACCACCACCATTCCCTCAACATCATCACCACCACTCCCTCAACATTACCACCACCATTCCCTCAACATCATCACCACCACTCCCTCAACATCACCACCACCACTCCCTCAACATCACCACCACCACTCCCTCAACATCACCACCACCACTCCCTCAACATCACCACCACCACTCCCTCAACATCACCACCACCATTCCCTCAACATTACCACCACCACTCCCTCAACATCACCACCACCACTCCCTCAACATTACCACCACCACTCCCTCAACATCATCACCACCACTCCCTCAACATCACCACCACCACTCCCTCAACATCATCACCACCACTCCCTCAACATTACCACCACCATTCCCTCAACATCATCACCACCATTCCCTCAACATTACCACCACCATTCCCTCAACATCAACACCACCACTCCCTCAACATCATCACCACCACTCCCTCAACATTACCACCACCATTCCCTCAACATCATCACCACCACTCCCTCAACATTACCACCACCATTCCCTCAACATCATCACCACCACTCCCTCAACATTACCACCACCATTCCCTCAACATCATCACCACCACTCCCTCAACATCACCACCACCACTCCCTCAACATCACCACCACCACTCCCTCAACATCACCACCACCACTCCCTCAACATCACCACCACCACTCCCTCAACATTACCACCACCACTCCCTCAACATCACCACCACCACTCCCTCAATATTACCACCACCACTCCCTCAACATCACCACCACCACTCCCTCAACATTACCACCACCATTCCCTCAACATCATCACCACCACTCCCTCAACATCACGGCCACCACTCCCTCAGCATCACCACCACTTCTTGAACATCACTACTCCCTCATCACCACCACTCCCTCAACATCATCACCACCACTCCCTCAGCATCACCACCACTTCTTGAACATCACTACTCCCTCATCACCACCACTCCCTCAACATCACTACCACCACTCCCTCAACATCACCACCACTTCTTGAACATCACTACTCCCTCATCACCACCACTCCCTCAACATCAACACCACCACTCCCTCAACATCACCACCACCACTCCCTCAACATCACCACCACCACTCCCTCAACATCACCACCACCACTCCCTCAATATTACCACCACCACTCCCTCAACATCACCACCACCACTCCCTCAACATCACCACCACCACTCCCTCAACATCACCACCACCACTCCCTCAACATCACCACCACCACTCCCTCAACATCACCACCACCACTCCCTCAACATCACCACCACCACTCCCTCAACATTACCACCACCATTCCCTCAACATCATCACCACCACTCCCTCAACATCACCACCACCACTCCCTCAACATTACCACCACCATTCCCTCAACATCACCACCACCACTCCCTCAACATCACCACCACCACTCCCTCAACATTACCACCACCATTGACTCAACATCACCACCACCACTCCCTCAACATCACCACCACCACTCCCTCAATATTACCACCACCACTCCCTCAATATTACCACCACCACTCCCTCAACATTACCACCACCACTCCCTCAACATCACCACCACCACTCCCCAACATTACCACCACCATTCCCTCAACATCAACACCACCACTCCCTCAACATCAACACCACCACTCCCTCAATATTACCACCACCACTCCCTCAACATCACCACCACCACTCCCTCAACATCACCACCACCACTCCCTCAACATCACCACCACCACTCCCTCAACATTACCACCACCACTCCCTCAACATCATCACCACCACTCCCTCAACATTACCACCACCATTCCCTCAACATCACCACCACCACTCCCTCAACATCAACACCACCACTCCCTCAACATCACCACCACCACTCCCTCAATATTACCACCACCACTCCCTCAACATCACCACCACCACTCCCTCAACATCACCACCACCACTCCCTCAATATTACCACCACCACTCCCTCAACATCAACACCACCACTCCCTCAACATCACCACCACCACTCCCTCAATATTACCACCACCACTCCCTCAACATCATCACCACCACTCCCTCAACATCACCACCACCATTCCCTCAACATCAACACCACCACTCCCTCAACATCACCACCACCACTCCCTCAACATCAACACCACCACTCCCTCAACATCACCACCACCACTCCCTCAATATTACCACCACCACTCCCTCAACATCACCACCACCACTCCCTCAATATTACCACCACCCTTCCCTCAACATCATCACCACCACTCCCTCAACATCACCACCACTCTCAACATCACCCCCACCACTCCCTCAACATTAACACCACCACTCCCTCAACATCATCACCACCACTCCCTCAACATCACTACCACCACTCCCTTAGCATCACCACCACTTCTTGAACATCACTACTCCCTCATCACCACCACTCCCTCAACATCACCACGACCACTCCCTCAACATCAACACCACCACTCCCTCAACATCACCACCACCACTCCCTCAGCATCACCACCACCACTCCCTCAACATCACCACCACCACTCCCTCAACATCACCACGACCACTCCCTCAACATCACCACCACCACTCCCTCAACATCAACACCACCACTCCCTCAACATCAACACCACCACTCCCTCAACATCAACACCACCACTCCCTCAACATCACCACCACTCCCTCAACATCACCACCACTCCCTCAACATCACGACCACCACTCCCTCAACTTCGCCACCACTCCCTCAACATCACCATCACTCCGTCAGCATCACCATCACTCTCTCAGCGTCATCACCACTCCCTCAACATCACCACCACTCCCTCAACATCACCACCACTCCCTCAACATCACCACCACTCCCTCAACATCACCACCACTCCCTCAACATCACCACCACTCCCTCAACATCACCACCACTCCCTCAGCATCATCACCACTCCCTCAACATCACCACCACTCCCTCAGCATCATCACCACTCCCTCAACATCACTACCACTCCCTCAACATCACCACCACTCCCTCAGCATCTTCACCACTCCCTCAACATCATCACCACTCCCTCAACATCACCACCCCTCCCTCAACATCACCACCACTCCCTCAACATCACCACCACTCCCTCAACATCATCACCACTCCCTCAACATCACCACCACTCCCTCAACATCACCACCCCTCCCTCAACATCACCACCACTCCCTCAACATCACCACTCCTCCAACACAGTAACACCTGGCCTGGGGGGCAGGAAAATGCCACTAGGAAAGCAGGTAAAGTTGGCTGGTATTGATCCTCAGTTTGTTGTTGCTTATTTAAAGTGTAACCTTGAGGCTCGCCTCGCTGTCTGGCGGGTTACTTGACTTTACCTTAGATTACCGTAGTCTACCTTAGGTTAGTTATCGTTAGATTAGGTTAGTTAAGGAAAGATTAAGTTATTCTAGTTTAGGGAAGGTTGGGATAGGTTAGTTTTGTTTTGCTTAGGTTCCGTTCCTTTAGGAGTAGTCAGGTTCTTATATTGTGGTTCTTATATATTTTAGCTCGATCACAAGTGCACTCAGCTCACACGCTGAGGTCCGGAGATCGAATCTTCTCCGGTACGGCAGGAAAACACTAGGGACGTGTTTCTATAAGACACCTGCTGTCCCTGTTCACCCATCAGTGTAAAATGGGTACCTGGGTGTTAGTCGACTGGCGTGAGTCGCATCCTGGGACAAAACTGACCTAATTTGCGGGAAATGCTCAGCATAACAAGCGGCTTTCTATATAGTAGTATGCCATTGATGTCAGCTAGACCTCTGTACCTTGTACTTGTAGTAAATAAAGATATTATATATATATATATATATATATATATATATATATATATATATATATATATATATATATATATATATATATATATATATATATATGTATGTATGTATGTATATATGGGCTAGGTTAAGTTTGGTTATGTTAGGTTAGGTTATGTTAGGTTTTGTTAGGTTAGTTTATATTAGGTTGGGTTAGTTTATATTAGGTTAGGTTAGGTTTTGTTTGGTTAGGTTAGGTTAGGTTAGGTTAGGTTTGGTTTGGTTAGGTTAGGTTAATTAGGTTAAGGTTATGTTATAGGTTAGGTTTGGTTAGGTTAGGTTAATTAGGTTAAGGTTAGGTTATAGGTTAGGTTTGGTTAGGTTAGGTTAATTAGGTTAAGGTTAGGTTATAGGTTAGGTTAGGTTTGGTTAGGTTTGGTTTGGTTTGGTTAGGTTAGGTTAATTAGGTTAAGGTTAGGTTATAAGTTAGGTTAGGTTATAAGTTAGGTTAGGTTAGGTTAAGGTTAGGTTAGTTTAGCTAATGTTAGGTTGGGTTAATTAGGTATCCACCAACTTTTCAACTTATGTCTCTCATAACTCGAGAACACCTAATCCTATCGGCTTCAAATTTTCAACACTTGCATACGACATCGAAGGACCAAATTATAGGAATAATTGACTTGTTAACCTGCCCTATTTCCAAAGTTACTGAACCCATAAACAACATTCTGGAAGGGCTCAGATAACTTTCAAAATCCCCAGTGTTCAAAATTTTGAGAAGGGAGAGAGTGAAATACGAAGTTGTTAGAGCAGATTTCATGATTTTGTGTAATGTAGTGTGAAATTTTGTGTAATATAGGGTGAAATTTTGTGTAATGTAGTGTGAAATTTTGTGTAATATAGGGTGAAATTTTGTGTAATGTAGTGTGAAATTTTGTGTAATGTAGTGTGAAATTTTGTGTAATATAGTGTGAAATTTTGTGTAATGTAGTTTGAAATTTTGTGTAATATAGTGTGAAATTTTGTGTAATATAGTGTGAAATTTTTATTCCCGTTAAATAACGTTAAATAAGTTTTCGGTTTCCCTCGTCTGAATGTCTTCAATATTTAATGGCCAATGTATTTTTTAGTATCTATTAATTTTCGTTTGCGTCCTGGCAAATTTGTTGATGTATTAAAATAGTAAAACAAAAAACTTACAAACCCGCGCGATAACTAGAGAATGACTCATCTGATCGGCTTCAGAT
Source organism: Cherax quadricarinatus (assembly GCF_038502225.1). Classification (NCBI taxonomy): domain Eukaryota; kingdom Metazoa; phylum Arthropoda; class Malacostraca; order Decapoda; family Parastacidae; genus Cherax; species Cherax quadricarinatus. The sequence continues at coordinate 464,314 of NC_091341.1, forward strand.
TTCCATCAATGTTGTAGTTTCCTGAACACAAGATGACATAACTAACGTTTTAGCAGTTTTGTTGAATAAAGTGTGACATTCACAAATAACCTGTACATAGGAGAGAGAAGCTAACAACGACGTTTCAGTCCGACTTGTACCATTCACAAGTCACACTAAGACAAGAGAGGGAAGGAGCCAGTATATATAGGCGAGGGGGACGGGGACGGGACCAAGAGAGGAGGAAAAATAAAGTATTAGTAATGATGGTAGTGGAAGTGGTAATAGAAAGTAGGAGGAGGAGTAGAAGTGTATTCTTCCAGTATTGTGCCTTTTTTTTCTTAAAGGTGTAATATTAATTTTTTATTCAATAAAAAATTTTTCTCCTGATCTGCTTCAAAATATTACTGACGACACATTCTGTAAGAATGATGATACCCCAGAAGTTTAGTCTGAGTAGCCGCTATGAATGCTGCTAGGTTCGTGGGTGACCTATGAATGCTGCTAGGTTCGTGGGTGACCTATGAATGCTGCTAGGTTCGTGGGTGACCTATGAACGCTGCTAGGTTCGTGGGTGACCTATGAACGCTGCTAGGTTCGTGGGTGACCTATGAACCCTGCTAGGTTCGTGGGTGACCTATGAACGCTGCTAGGTTCGTGGGTGACGTATGAACGCTGCTAGGTTCGTGGGTGACCTATGAACACTGTTAGGGTCGTGGGTGACCTATGAACACTGCTAGGTTCGTGGGTGACCTATGAACACTGCTAGGTTCGTGGGTGACCTATGGACACTGCTAGGTTCGTGGGTGACCTATGAACACTGCTAGGTTCGTGGGTGACCTATGAACACTGCTAGGTTCGTGGGTGACCTATGAACACTGCTAGGTGAGTAAGCTGAGCAAATATTGCTTCGGTGTAATAACTAGCAACAGTCTCCTTGTATCGGCCTAACATCTTAACACTGGTGTATCCTTCTTAGAAGAAGGTCGATATAAACCATACCACGGGCTGGTTAGAACCCGCCCGTGGTATGGTTCGTTTGCAGTCGTGTCATTGCGATTTCGTGAGTCATGTTGACGGCTTTGAGGGGGCTTGGGCTAGAGTTCGTCACGGCCACGCTAGCTGGAAATTCGTCTGTAAAAACTTGGTGTATAAATATACCTAGTTGGTTGAATCTTATTATGGCTAGCTGGCCCAGTGGTTAACGCGTCGGTCAGAAGTTTTGAGACTCTGATCGCGGGTTCTAACCCCGTCCGTGGTATGGTTTGTTTGCAATCGTGTCATTACGATTTCGTGAGTCATCGTCGATATATTTAATGGGCGTATGAGTTTCCTTGCCTCCTAATAACATATTGAGTTTTCCATTGCAATCTATCTTCTCCCTAATTACTATCGCATTTGCTTTGTCTGCTTTCGTAAGGTGAAGTCTAGAATCTTTCCACAGGTCTGAGCTTTGCTCAGACCTGTGGAACGTCACCTTACGAAAACAGACAAAGCAAATGCGATGGTAATTATGGACAAGGTAGATTATAATGGAAAATTGAACATATTAGAAGACAGGGGAACTTACGTGCCCCTTAATGCAGCGTGTAGCTGCCATTTTGCTACTTTCAATCTCGAAATGGTATAGTATTATTTTATTTTGTTGCATTAATTTGGGTATATTTCTTCAGCATATAATTTAAGAGTTTAATCCCTGTTTAAGGGATTAATACCAGGGCCATATTCACGACCTCCAGTACTTCTTGACTCACGAAAGCGTAATAAAACGATTGCAAACAAATCTAATTTTCCAGTGGCTAGCACACTGGCTGAGTGTGTGTACTTGCTTACTTTAGGTTCAGTTCTCACCCGTTTTATGATCCAGTTCTTGTGCTGCAGACCTGGAGTACCAGCCGGGTTATGCAATAAACACTAGTAACAGTTACAAATATTACTCAAGGGTAGAAGTTAGAAATAACTTGTGTGATTAATGTAACACAAAAAATCACTATATACAATATTTACAATACTTTCTAAACAAGCCAGTTAAGTAATGAACAGATGGGATGTGCGCCAGCTGATGGCTTGAGAGAGTCTTTGTTCGTTGGATTGATTATCACAGCGTAATCGCATCGTTCCCACCACCTCTTTCCTGATAAGTTGTAATGATATAACACACCTACAGATCACCACATGAATAATATAAAAACACAGTACTGTGACTGGAACAATACACAATAACCCGCACGTTTCGTAATAAAGATTGGTATTAAGGTGTCGGTGTCGTATACGATTATTATATTCACAACCGCACACAGGAGAATGAAATTTATGCCAACTTTTCAGTCCGACGTTAATGGTCTTTGTTGGACGGAAACTTTGTCATAAGTTTCGTTCTCCTCTGGATCATCTTGTGTTTCACCAGATGATCAAAAGTTGTATTCCGCCACTATGTGACTCTTGTTACCCTGCTTACAGCTGCCGAGGATCACTACAGTAATGTTGGTGAGTCTTGTGCCTGCTGAATGAATCTATACGCACTCGATGCACGCAACAGTTAAAACTAGCGTTGTTGTTACTGCCAGGACTGTGGTTACTGCCAAGATTGTGGTTACTGCCAAGATTGTGGTTACTGCCAGGATTGTTGTTACTGCCAGTATTGTTGCTACTGCCAGGATTGTGGTTGCTGCCAGGACTGTGGTTAGTGCCAGGATTGTGGTTACTGCCAGTATTGTTGTTACTGCCAGGATTGTGGTTACTGTCAGGATTGTGGTGACTGCAAGGATTGTGGTTACTGCCAGGATTGCTGTTACTGCCAGGATTGTTGTTACTGCCAGGATTGCGGTTACTGCCAGGATTGTTGTTACTGTCAGGATTGTGATGATTGCCAGGATTGTTGCTACTGCCAGGATTGTGGTTACTGCCAGGATTGTGGTTACTGCCAGGATTGTTGTTACTGCCAGGATTGTGGTTGCTCCCAGGATTGGGGTTAGTACCAGGATTGTTGTTACTGCCAAGATTGTGGTTACTGCCAGGATAGTTGTTACTGCCAGTATTGTTGTTACTGCCAGGATTGATGTTTCTACCAGGATTGTGGTTAGTGCCAGGATTATTGTTACTGCCAGTATTGTTGTTACTGCCAGGATTGTTGTTACTGCCAGGATAGTGGTGAGTGCCAGTGTTGTTGTCACTGCCAGGATTGTTGTTACTGCCAGTATTGTTGTTACTGCCAGGATAGTGGTGAGTGCCAGTGTTGTTGTCACTGCAAGGATTGTTGTTACTGCCAGTATTGTTGTAACTGCCAGTATTGTTGTTACTGCCAGTATTGTTGTTACTGCCAGGATTGTTGTTACTGCCAGGATTGTTGTTACTGCCAGTATTGTTGTAACTGCCAGTATTGTTGTTACTGCCAGTATTGTTGTTACTGCCAGGATTGTTGTTACTGCCAGGATTGTTGTTACTGCCAGGATTGTTGTTACTGCCAGTATTGTTGTTACTGCCAGTATTGTTGTTACTGCCAGTATTGTTGTTACTGCCAGTATTGTTGTTACTGCCAGTATTGTTGTTACTGCCAGTATTGTTGTTACTGCCAGTATTGTTGTTTCTGCCAGGATTGTTGTTACTGCCAGTATTGTTGTTACTGCCAGTATTGTTGTTACTGCCAGGATTGTTGTTACTGCCAGGATTGTGGTTAGTGCCAGGATTGTTGTTACTGCCAGTATTGTTGTTTCTGCCAGGATTGTTGTTACTGCCAGTATTGTTGTTACTGCCAGTATTGTTGTTACTGCCAGGATTGTGGTTAGTGCCAGGATTGTTGTTACTGCCAGTATTGTTGTTACTGCCAGTATTGTTGTTTCTGCCAGGATTGTTGTTACTGGCAGTATTGTTGTTACTGCCAGTATTGTTGTTACTGCCAGGATTGTGGTTAGTGCCAGGATTGTTGTTACTGCCAGGATTATTGCTACTTCCAGGATTGTGGTTGGTGCCAGGATTATTGCTACTTCCAGGATTGTGGTTGGTGCCAGGATTATTCTTACTGCCAGGATTGTTATTACTGCCAGGATTGTGGTTAGTGCCAGGATTATTGCTACTGCCAGGATTGTGGTTAGTGTCAGGATTGTTGTTACTGCCAGGATTGTGGTTAATGCCAGGATTATTGCTACTGCCAGGATTGTGGTTAGTGCCAGGATTGTTGTTTCTGCCAGTATTGTTGTTACTGCCAGGATTGTTGTTACTGCCAGTATTGTTGTTACTGCCAGGATTGTTGTTACTGCCAGTATTGTTGTTTCTGCCAGTATTGTTGTTAGTGCCAGTATTGTTGTTACTGCCAGTATTGTTGTTACTGCCAGTATTGTTGTTACTGCCAGTATTGTTGTTACTGCCAGTATTGTTGTTACTGCCAGTATTGTTGTTGCTGCCAGTATTGTTGTTACTGCCAGTATTGTTGTTACTGCCAGTATTGTTGTTACTGCCAGTATTGTTGTTACTGCCAGTATTGTTGTTACTGCCAGTATTGTTGTTACTGCCAGGATTGTTGTTACTGCCAGTATTGTTGTTACTGCCAGTATTGTTGTTACTGCCAGTATTGTTGTTACTGCCAGTATTGTTGTTACTGCCAGTATTGTTGTTACTGCCAGTATTGTTACTGCCAGTATTGTTGTTACTGCCAGTATTGTTGTTACTGCCAGTATTGTTACTGCCAGTATTGTTGTTACTGCCAGGGTTGTTACTGCCAGTATTGTTGTTACTGCCAGTATTGTTACTGCCAGTATTGTTGTTACTGCCAGTATTGTTGTTACTGCCAGGATTGTTGTTACTGCCAGTATTGTTGTTACTGCCAGTATTGTTACTGCCAGTATTGTTGTTACTGCCAGTATTGTTACTGCCAGTATTGTTGTTACTGCCAGTATTGTTGTTACTGCCAGTATTGTTGTTACTGCCAGGATTGTTGTTACTGCCAGTATTGTTGTTACTGCCAGGATTGTTGTTACTGCCAGTATTGTTATTACTGCCAGGATTGTTGTTACTGCCAGTATTGTTGTTACTGCCAGTATTGTTGTTACTGCCAGGATTGTTGTTACTGCCAGTATTGTTGTTACTGCCAGTATTGTTGTTACTGCCAGGATTGTTGTTACTGCCAGTATTGTTGTTACTGCCAGTATTGTTGTTACTGCCAGGATTGTTGTTACTGCCAGTATTGTTGTTACTGCCAGTATTGTTGTTACTGCCAGTATTGTTGTTACTGCCAGTATTGTTGTTACTGCCAGTATTGTTGTTGCTGCCAGGATTGTTGTTACTGCCAGTATTGTTGTTACTGCCAGGATTGTGGTTAGTGGGAGGATTGTTGTTACTGCCAGGATTGTGGTTAATGCCAGGATTATTGCTACTGCCAGGATTGTGGTTAGTGCCAGGATTGTTCTTACTGCCAGGATTGTAGTTACTGCCAGGATTGTTCTTACTGCGAGAATTGTTATTACTGCCAGTATTGTTGTTACTGCCAGGATTGTGGTTATTGCCAGGATTGTTGATACTGCCAGGATAGTGGTGAGTGCCAGGATTGCTGTTGCTGCCAGGATTGTGGTTACTGTCAGGATTGTGGTCATTGCCAGGATTGTGGTTACTGCCAGGATTGTGGTTACTGCCAGGATTGTGGTTAATACCAGGACTTAATAGTTTAGGAAACCGACAAGTTGAAGACTGAGACACTTGTGCAACATTTGGGGATCTTTACTGAGGAAACGTTTCGCCAGCCAGTGATATCCTCAGTCCAGTACATAGAAGAATGGTGGAAGAACAGAACTCTGAGATAATCAGTTCCCAGCCTGGAGTCAATGTGTTCAGTCTATCAAGATTGATGGACTGAACACAATAGTGTTCTTTCAGGTATACTGAAGTAAGATTAGGGACAAGATAGGCCCACTTAAATGTAACTCAGATCAGATCACTGACAGTGATAATGAAATGTGTGAACTTTTCAATACTTACTTTCTCTCAGTTTTTAATCAGGAAGATACTAGCGAAATTCCAGAAATAATAAATTATGTAGAACAGGACGATAATAAACTATGCACAATAAGGATAACTATTGACATGGTTCTCAGACAAATAGAGATATTAAAAAATAACAAATCCCCAAGCCTTGATGAACTGTTTGCAAGGGTTTTAAAGGAATGTAAAGAGAAACTTAATATACCTTTGGCTAATCTTTTCAATATATCACTACAAACTGGCATAGTGCCAGACAAGTGAAAAATGGCAAATATAATACCTATGTACAAGGCAGGTGACAAGTCCTTAGCTTCGAACTATAGACGAATAAGTCTTACTTCCATAGTTGGTAAATTTATGGAATCAATAATTGCCGAAGCAATTCGTAGACATCTTGAAGGGCATAAACTGATTAATGAATCTCAGCACCGTTTTACAAAGGGGCGTTCCTGTCTTACGAATTTACTAACTTTCTTCACTAAGGTGTTTGAGGATGTAGATCATGGTAATGAATATGATATTGTGTATATGGACTTCAGTAAGGCTTTCGATAGAGTTCCACATCAGAGACTATTGGAACTTAAGGCACATGGAATAGGAGAGAAATTTTTTCCTGGGTAGAGGCGTGGTTGACAAATAGGCAGCAGAGAGTTTGCATGAACAAGGAGAAATCAGAATGGGGGCACGTCACAAGCGGTGTTCCTCAGGGGTCAGTGTTGGGCCCGTTGTTGTTCACAATTTACATAAACGACATAGATGAGGGAATAAATAGCGACATAAGCAAATTTGATGATGACACCAAAATAGGCCGTCGAATTCATTCTAATGAGGACATTAGAGCACTCCAGGATGATTTGAATAGACTGATTAAGTAGTCGGAGAAGTGGCAGATGCAGTTTAATATAGACTAATGCACAGGAAAATAACCATGCCACATGTAAACTATATATGTAGATCTTAATATTACGGATTGCGAAAAGGATTTAGGAGTTCTGGTTAGCAGTAATCTGAAACCAAGACAACAGTGCATAAGTGTTTGCAATAAAGCTAACAAAATCCTTGGCTTCATAGCAAGAAGTATAAATAATAGAAGTCGTCATGTTGCTCTTCAGCTCTATATATCTTTGGTTAGGCCCCATTTAGATTATGCTGCACAGTTCTGGAAAACGTACAAAGGAGGATGTCAAAGTTGATCCCATGTATCAGAAATCTTCCCTGTGAGGATAGACTGAGGGTCCTGAATCTGAACTCTCTAGAAAGTCGTAGAATTAGGAGAGATATGATTGAGGTGTATAAATGGAAAACAGGAATTAATAAAGGGGATGTAAACAACGTGCTAAAAATATCTACTACAGCAGTGGTTTTAAATTGGAAAAATTCAGATTCAGGAAGGATATAGGATAGCACTGGTTTAGTAATAGAGTTGTGGATAAGTGGAACAAACTTCCGAGTACCGTCATAGAAGCTAAGACGTTGTGTAGTTTTAAAAATAGGTTAGATAAATACATGAATGGGTGTGGGTGGGTGTGAGTTGGACTTGACTAGCTTGTGCTACTAGGTCGGATGCCGTGCTCCTTCTTTAAGTGACGTGTCTGACCTCACCACTGGCTTGAGCCAGTGGGAGAATTGGACCTGCCTCGCATAGGCCAGTAGGACTATTGCAGTGTTCCTGCTTTCTTATGTTCTTCTACCGTTCTTCTCTGTATTGGACTGAAGAAGCCACAGGCTGGCGAAACGTTTCCTGAGTTAAGATTCCTATATATTGCAAAAGTGTTTCTCATTCTTCAATACCAGGATTGTGGTTGCTTCGAGGATTGCGGGTAATGTTATGATTGTGGTGAATAGGAAGATTGGTTTTATACGTGATTGTGGTTAATATAAGAGTGGATTGTAACCTTAATGGCCGCTGGTGGGATTCCTTAAGTCTTACTCTCGATGAATCTTCTCTGAATGTTATAAGTCTGGCAGCGGTTGTCAGTAGCGCTGCCGAACATGATACGAGTTGTAGAACATGCTTTTCCTGGGGCAACGTTTCGTAGATCTCTATCAAATCATAACTTAATGAAACCCTCACACAGAGCGAAACGTCGCCTTATTGATGGGTTCTGATATTTTTTGCCTTTTTTTTGTTAAGTATTGTCAGCAGAATACCACTTGGATCCAATAATGTTGGTTGGTAGCGCACTCGGCTCACACATTGAGGTCCGTGGGTCGATTCCCGGTACGGGTGGAAGCATTAGGGCATGTTTCCTTAACATACCTGCTGTCCTTGTTTACCTAGCAGGAAGTAGGTACCTGGGTGTTGGTCGACTAGTGTGGGTCGCATCCTGGGGACAAAATTAACTTAAATTGTCCGAAATACTCCGCATAGCAAGGGGCTTTCTATATAGTATGTCATTGATGTCGGCTAGGACTGTATAAGTTGTATCACGTACTTGGAGAAATAAAGATTATTATTATTATTATTATTATTATTATTGTTGTTGTTGTTGTTGTTGTTGTTGTTGTTGTTGTTGTTGTTGTTGTTGTTGTTGTTGTTGTTGTTGTTGTTGTTGTTGTTATTATTATTATTATGTTGGTCACCACGGAGAATATTATACATATACTCACGTGACATACACAGTGATGTGTATGTCTCTGTATATTTATGCTGAGAGATTACTTTAATCCCGACTTTGGGTATTAAACTGTTCTTGACTGGCGGTGATCAGGCGATATTCAACCGTCGTGAAGTCGATAGGTTTTAAACCCAGTTAACCAACCAGTCAATCTGCTTAACTGTAAGTAATGTTGTGTATTACGTTAATGTTTTCACATTAATGTATGTGACTGTCCTGAGAGTGGATCACACATTCTTCTATACATTTATTGCCTTAAACAGGCAGACCTGAATTTCAAAAAATTTGCTCTGGGAAAAAATATTAGCTTTAAAGATTTTGTCTTCAAAAAGGCAGCTTCATGAAAGTGAGAGAGACTCGGAAAAAAGAGAGGAAAATGAAATTCGAGAAGGTGTTTAGCTTGGGAAAGTTACCTTTGGAGAATGTTTTTTTCTTCCACTTTTCAGAGAGAAGCATTTTGTCAGGACTTAAAGTCGTGATATACTGGCCTGAAACATTTTGCAAACAAGATTCGTTAGGAAATTAAATATCTATGTGAGGTTTGGGTGCATTCATCGCCTCTCACCGCTTCATAATGATCCAGTATGGATCTAAATTTTAATATCCTCTTTGGTGGGTTTTTGTGAGTAATTTTCAAATATTCTAGGTGATGTTTTCATCGTCTGCCAGAGTTATGACTCCTGAGACCAAGGTGGTGAATATGCAGTGTTCTCTCCTCCACCTGACTAATACTGAATCTCTCTCTCTCTCTCTCTCTCTCTCTCTCTCTCTCTCTCTCTCTCTCTCTCTCTCTCTCTTTCTCTCGCTGTCTTGAGTGAGTAACAAAGAAAAATACATGTGGCTAGAACACAAGTTTAGCTTGCTGGTCTTCAGGGAGAAGTATTAAAGGTGTATTAACACAAATAAATTTGAGTTGTCGAACCAACTTCTTGACTCTTCTCAGTTATGTAAATGTTGGTCTCAACGGTGTGTCAAGGAGAGAGCCAGACACTTCTCCACCCCACCCCCCTACACACACGCGCGCGTACGTACGCGCACGAGAGACTGGGACATAAGCTAAAGGAGTAGGCAGAAATAAGAGGGAAATCAACAACGAAACAGTGTCCGTCAGGTGATGTTGGAATGGGTGAGTCTAAAGAGTGGGATCCCGCAAGGGTCAGTACTCTTTCTTATGTAAGTAAACCACATGACAGAAGAAACCCAGTCAGGAGTGTCCCTCCTCGCAGATATTGTGAAACTAATAAGGTGGAGAATACTGACAAGAGCAGACCAGGTGCCTATGGTGGCTAAAGCTCTCGCTTCACACAGTGATTCCGGGTTCGATTCCAGACGAGGGTAGAAACATTGGGCGTGTTTCTTTACACCGGTTGTCTATGTTCCCCATCAGTAAAATGGGAACCTGGATGCTAGTCGACTGGTGTGGGTCGCATCCTGGGGACAAAACTGACCTAATTTGCGGGAAATGCTCAGCATAACAAGCGGCTTTCTATATAGTAGTATGTCAGTGATGTCATCTAGGTCTGTATACCTTGTACATGTACTTGTAGAACTAGAGATGTTTTTTTTTATTTTATTAACACATCGGCTGTTTCCCACATAGGGTGGCCCGAAAAAAGAACTTTCATCATCGTTCGCTCCATCACTGTCTTGCCGGAGGTGTGCTTACACTACAGTTGTAAAGCTGCAACATTAACAATCGTCTTTCAGAGTGCAGACACTGTACTTCCCATCTCCAGGACTCAAGTCCTGCCTGCCGGTTTCCCTGAATCCCTTCATAAATGTTACCCTGCTAACACTCCAATAGCACGTCAAGTCCTAAAAACCATTTGTCTCCATTCACTCCTGTCAAATATGCCCACGCATGCATGCTGGAAGTCCAAGCACCTCGTACATAAAACCTCCTTTACCCCCTCCCTCCAACTTTTCCTAGGCCGACCCCTACCCCGCCTTCCCTCCACTACAGATTTACACATTCTCGAAGTCATTCTATTTTGTACCATCCTCTCTACATGTCCGAACCACCTCAGTAACCCTTCCTCAACCCTCTGGATAATCGTTTTGGTAATCCCGCACCTCCTCCTAATTTCCAAACTATAAATTCTCTGCATTATATTCACACCACACATTGCCCTCAGACATGACATCTCCACTGCCTCCAGCCTTCTCCTTGTTGCATCATTCACCACCCATGCTTTACATCTATATAAGAGTGTTGGTTTAACTATACTCTTATACATTCCCCTCTTTGTTTCCACTGGCAAAGTTCTTTGTCTCCACAGACCCCTAAGTGCACCGCTCACTTTTTTCCCTCGTTATAATAATAATAATAATTATTATTATTATTAAGTTACATTATTAGTTCTGACAAGCGGCTATTAGAATTTAACCCCAGTAAATGCAAAGTTAAGAAAATTGGGGAAAGCAAAGACGACCTGAAACAGAGTACAGGCTTGAAGGACAAAAGCTGTAAACCTTCTGAAAGAAAAGGATCTTGGGGTGAGCATAGTTACGAGCATATCGCCTGAGACACACATTAACCGAATAACTGCCACAGCTGACCTCAATAAATAGTCACTCACGACACTATACGGCATGTGTCAGGGCCGTCTTGGCTTATGCAGCGTCAATTTAGGATATAAAGGTTTGCAACGAGACTGGTCCTAGACCTGAGGAGAGGCTCCGAGAGGTTTATGCAGTTAAACCTGACAACATTAGAGGACAGAAGGATCAGGGGTAACATTCAGACGTACACAATACTGAGGAATCGATAAGCTGTACAGGGCAAGATTGCTTGATAGGAGGGAATCAGATATGCAAAGTCAGAGCTGGAAGTTAAAAGCTTAGATGAGTCACAAAGATGTTAGGAAATACTTTTTAAACTTTAGAATGGTCAGGGAAGCAGAACGGCGTAGTGAGCGAAGTGGCAAAGCCGAGAGCCATACATAGTTTTAAGAAAAGGTATGAGAGGGCTCACGCAGCCAGGAGAGAGGAAACTGAGTAGCAGCTGGCTGAGAGCCAAGAGCTGAGATTCAACCCCTGGAACCACAAGTAGGTGAGTACACACCTTGCAAGACATGAGGGCAGGTTGCCAGCTCAAGACTTTAAAACGACAACTTGAAATGTTTCGTCTCTGTCTTGTGCATAATTATTCTCAATCCAGTAGAAGTTTAATAAGAAACAATTATATGAAGATACCTTGCAGAGCAGCCTTCTTTTCGGAAGAAGTTTCGTTCAGTTGAGCGAAACAATGTCAGAAACGACGTTTGGATCCAGTTAATCATCTTTAGGGAGCCGGATTAGCGTTATTCCCTCCGTTGTGTGACTTGTAGCCGAGTGATTCGAGCGTTCAGCTCAAAACCAAAAGGACGCGGTTACAATTCCCGGGCGGAGCGAGACCCATGTCAGAGTTATATTATAGCACCTGTAGCTGTTTACCTAGCAGTTAATATGTTCCTACATGTTAGTTGAGTGTCCCGGGTCGCAACCTAGTATAGAAGGACCTCTTGGTTAATAGCTCAAATTGTTATTATTATTGTTGTTGCTTTTTTCTTTTTCCTCTTTTTCTTCTTTTTCTTTTTCTTTTCTTCTTCATTTAAAATATATAAGGGTAATATTAACACAAAGTGAGAGTTGTCATAGTTGCTCTTTGCTGATGACACTGCTTTTGGGAGATTCTGTAGAGGTGTTGCAGAGGTTGGTGAATGAGTTTGGTAGGGTATGTAAAAGAAGAAAATTAAAAGTGAATATAGGAAAGAGTAAGGTGATGAGGATAAAAAAATTAGGTAACGGAAGATTGGATATCAGATTAGAGGGAGAGAGTATGGAGGAGATGAATATGTTCAGATATTTGGGAGTGGACGTGTCAGCAGATGGGTCTATGAAAAATGAGGTGAATCATAGAGGGGAAAATTAGGTAACGGAAGATTGGATATCAGATTGGAGGGAGAGAGTATGGAGGAGATGAATATGTTCAGATATTTGGGAGTGGACGTGTCAGCAGATGGGTCTATGAAAAATGAGGTGAATCATGAGGGGAAAAAGGTGAGTGGAGTCTGTGGAGACAAAGAACATCCATGAAAGCAAAGAGGGGAATATATGAGAGTATAGTTATACCAACGCTCTTTTATGGGTTTGAGGCATGGGTTGTGAATGTTACAACAAGGAGAAGGCTGGAGGCAGTGGAAATGTCGCGTCCGATGGCAATGTGTTGTGTAAATATAATGCAGAGAATCCGTAGTTTGGAGATTAGGAGGAGGTGTGGGATTACCAAAACTATTATACAGAGGGCTGAAGAGGGGTTATTGAGATGGTTTGGACATGTACAAAGGATGGAAAGAAATAGAATGACTTCGAGAGTGTATAAATGTGTAGTGGGAGGAAGGCGGGGTAGCGGTCAGCCTAGGAATGTTGGTGGGAGGGGGTAAAGAAGGTTTTGTGTTCGAGGTGCTTGGACTTCCAGTAAGCGTGTGTGAGCGTGTTAGGAGCAAATGGAGACAAATGGTTTTTAGGATTTGACGTGCTTTTGGAGTGTGAGCAGGGTAACATTTATGAAGGGATTCAGGGAAACCGGCAGGCCGGACCTGAGTCCTGGAGATGGGAAGTACAGTGTCTGCACTCTGAAGGAGGGGTGTTAATGTTGCAGATTTTTAACTGTAGTGTAAAGCACCCTTCTGGCAAGACAGTGATGGAGTGAATGATGAAAGTTTTTCTTTTTCGGGGCACCCTGCCTTCTTGGGAATCGGCCGATGTGTTAATATAATAAAAATAAAGTAATTAGTAAGATGCTATTATCTATAAATATAAGGAAGCAGTCTGATATTTGTCATTAGTAACTGCAATTAGTAGTAATTGGCTTAGTGTAAATAGTGATCAGTACACGACAGCCTTGCACTCAGGTCAACCTGTTGACCAGTCCAGTCTGTGGTGTGACCTCTGACCTCTTGACAACGCACCTGAAGGATAACAGGAGATGATTTTGGGGGTCACTGCCCCCCGTGGCCCAGTCCCGGACCAGGCTTCCTGTCACAGTCTCTCTGAGAATCAGAGAAGGCTGAAAGTCACAACAAGTTGATTAGTTTCAGAATAAGGTTTCTAACTGTTGTACATGTGTCTTATCAACTGTGGATGGAAAAATTCACATTCCGTCCACAATTTTGAAGTAAAATCTTAGACGACGTTTCGATCCTTCCTTAACTGAGGTGATATTTGCAGATTATTATTATATTATTTAGTGGGAAGCGCTAAACCCATACGGGTTTGAACATTAAAATGGTATAAAATACCGACAGGTTGTTAGGTAAGACACATATGCAACAGTTTGGTATCTTTATTATGAAACGTTTCGCCTACACAGTAGGCTTCTTCAGTCAAGTACAGAAAAGTTGATAGAAGCAGAAGATACTTGAAGACGATGTAATCAGTCCATCACCCTTAAAGTTTTGAGGTGGTCAGTCCCTCAGTCTGGAGAAGAGCATTGTTCCATAGTATGAAACAATATGGAGAAGAAGTGACAGGATGGAGCTTTTATAGCGCCAGGAGGTGAGACGTAGGCCACTAGGAGAGGTAAGAACTCAGATGTTGAAAGGTTAGGTCCCTCTCAAACCCAGCCCCTCTCACTAGTGGAAGTTGTCGAAGTTGATTGCAGGTCTGTACCAAGATACCCTTGTGTTGCAGTGTCTGACAGATTGAACATTAAAATGGTATAAAATCCTGGCGCTATAAAAGCTCCATCCTGTCACTTCTTCTCCATATTGTTTCATACTATGGAACAATGCTCTTCTCCAGACTGAGGGACTGACCACCTCAAAACTTTAAGGGTGATGGACTGATTACATCGTCTTCAAGTATCTTCTGCTTCTATCAACTTTTCTGTACTTGACTGAAGAAGCCTACTGTGTAGGCGAAACGTTTCATAATAAAGATACCAAACTGTTGCATATGTGTCTTACCTAACAACCTGTCGGTATTTTATACCATTTTAATGTTCAATCTGTCAGACACTGCAACACAAGGGTATCTTGGTACAGACCTGCAATCAACTTCGACAACTTCCACTAGTGAGAGGGGCTGGGTTTGAGAGGGACCTAACCTTTCAACATCTGAGTTCTTACCTCTCCTAGTGGCCTACGTCTCACCTCCTGGCGCTATAAAAGCTCCATCCTGTCACTTCTTCTCCATATTGTTTCATACTATGGAACAATGCTCTTCTCCAGACTGAGGGACTGACCACCTCAAAACTTTAAGGGTGATGGACTGATTACATCGTCTTCAAGTATCTTCTGCTTCTATCAACTTTTCTGTACTTGACTGAAGAAGCCTACTGTGTAGGCGAAACGTTTCATAATAAAGATACCAAACTGTTGCATATGTGTCTTACCTAACAACCTGTCGGTATTTTATACCATTTTAATGTTCAATCTGTCAGACACTGCAACACAAGGGTATCTTGGTACAGACCTGCAATCAACTTCGACAACTTCCACTAGTGAGAGGGGCTGGGTTTGAGAGGGACCTAACCTTTCAACATCTGAGTTCTTACCTCTCCTAGTGGCCTACGTCTCACCTCCTGGCGCTATAAAAGCTCCATCCTGTCACTTCTTCTCCATATTGTTTCATACTATGGAACAATGCTCTTCTCCAGACTGAGGGACTGACCACCTCAAAACTTTAAGGGTGATGGACTGATTACATCGTCTTCAAGTATCTTCTGCTTCTATCAACTTTTCTGTACTTGACTGAAGAAGCCTACTGTGTAGGCGAAACGTTTCATAATAAAGATACCAAACTGTTGCATATGTGCCTCCCCATACGGGTTTGATTGCAATCAGAGTCGCTCCAAGGAAATGGAGGATAACTCCAGTTCCTTGGATCAAGAATCCTTCACCGGTATTAAGGGTGATATTTGCAGAAAGTTTGCCTAGTCGTTTCTTAATTCAAGATTGTATTATATTTTTTTCAGTATTGGAGAAGAGAATCAAATTATCCGTCGGCCACTTTACGCTCAGCGCTCTGGGCTAACGAAATAGTTTTACGTCTTAAAAAAAAATCTCAGTTGAATAAAAATTGAAAAATATTTAAATATATTAAATAATTTAGAGGGAAGGAGTATGGAAGAAGTGAATGTGTTCAGATATTTGGGAGCAGATTGGTCAGCAGATGAGTTTATGAAGGATGAGGTTAAACATAGAATTGATGAAGAAAAAAAGGTGAGTGGTGCTTTGAGGTATATGTGGAGACAAGAAACATTATCCATGGAGGCAAGGAAGGGAATGTACGAGAGTATAGTGCTACTAACACTATTATATGGGTGTGAAGCTTGGGTTGTAAATGCTGCAGCAAGAGGGAGGCTGGCGGTAGTGGGGATGTCGTGTCTAAGGGCAATGTGTGGTGTAAATGTTATGCAGAAAATTCGTAGTGTGGAAATTAGGAGGTGTGGAGTTACTAAAAGTATTATTCAGACAGCTGAAGAGGTTTGTTAAGGTAGTTTGGTCATTTAGAGAGGAAGGAACAAAATTGAATATCTTGGAGGGTGTATGAATCTGTAGTGGAGGGGAGGAGGGGTGGGGGTCGTCCTAGGAAAGGATGGAGGGAGGGGGTGAAAGAGGTTTTGTGTGCAAGGGACCTGGACTTGCAGCAGGAATGTGTGAACGTGTTAGATAGGAATGAATGGAGACGAATGATTTTTGAGACCTGACGAACTGTTGGAGTGTGAACAGGGTAATATTTTGTGAAACGATTCAGGGAAACCGGTTAGCCGGACTTGGGTCCTGGAGATGGGAAGTACAATGCCTGCACTTTAAAAGTGTTTGGAATATTGGCTGTTTGGAGGGACATCTAAACTGTCATATCTGGGCACCTCTGCAAAGACAGTATATGTGTGAATGATGGTGAAAGTGTCGAATGATCGTAATTTTTTTTTTTTTTTTTTGGGGGGGGTCACCCTGCTTCACTGGGAGACGGCTAGCGTGTTGAAATTTGTTTTTAATTTAATTATTTGCATTATATGCAATGTGTAGGTCCCACTGGGATCTATGGATTGTATACAATGCAAGTATTTGTGTTGATCAACCTTGGAGAGCCTACGATGATAGGGAAGTGCCTAGGACCTACAAAGACTTGAATCCAGCCATGTTAATCAGTAATGTATTCCAGTACTGTGTAGTTCTCTTGATGAGTCCTTGTGGTTTATAGCGTTATTTCGTGTTAACGAATTGTCTGACGCTTCAAATAACTTTTATTGTTTGAGTGTATATGTTTTTAGTATGTTATTGTTCGAAGGATATATTTTTGTGTCGTGCTTAGTCTGTTGTTATAGGCTTGAATTTTGAATGAAATGACTGGTTTCGTCGCTCTTCTCTGCTCGTTCATAACATTTTCTTCGTTTAATGTAATTGGCGTAACAAAATTGCACAAAATATCGAAGATAAGGTTTAAGAAGGGCACTGTAGAGTGTCAGTATTGTTGCTGAGGTTTTGTACTGGAAGCTTTGACACCTGAATGCTGACACTTTTGTCAGCTTTGTTTAAAAAACATATTGCTTTATGTAAGGTTATTAATATAAAGTCAGATTTGCTACTTTCCAGTCGTTAGAGACATTGCTCTTTTTAAGTGATATATTAAACAGCTTAACTGGAGGGTACTTGGTAATTAAATTATTAAACCCTGAGGGCTGGCGGTTTGTCTGGCGCAGATATATGTTTAATGTCCATTATTATTATAATCAAGGGGGAAGCGCTAAACCCGTAGGATTATACAGCGCCCAGGGGGGGATGTGGAAGGCATTCAGGCTTAATTCGGGGAACTGGAGCACAGATTCAATTCCCTAAATCAAGAGCCCCTCACCAACATCAAGGAACCTTCCATGAGGGGGTTTAATGTCCAGCTTTTTTTTTTTTTTTTTTTTTTTTTTTTTATTTCATAGAGTATAGTTAGCTTTCAGACTCTGGTGTTACTTTTATTGTTGCTTTCCTGTGAAGTCTATTATTACTTATGGTCTGTAACACCAAGTTGACAAGACATGTGCAACTCCTGGGTATCTTTGTATACGAAGACGTTTCACCATCTAGTGATCTTTTTCAGTCAGAGGCAGAGATTATATACTGGACACAGTTTAAGAAAAAGTAATCAGTCCCTCAACCTTGATAGGTGTTCACTCTCATAGCCTTGATAAAATTGTTTTATCAAGGCTAAGACATTGAACTCATTTCTTCTTCCACAGTCTCCAGTATATAATTTCTGTACTTGATTGAAAAAATCACTGGTTGGCGAAATTCCTTTATACACAATGAAACCCAGGTGCACTTGTCTTATTTTCTACGAGGCGAGTTGATTACCATGATAGAGCCTGGCTGGAAGGCAGAGTGCAGACAACTATGGTTAATACAAAGATACATAGAGCAAAGCAAGACTTTATTAAGATAACGTTTCTTTCAAGCAGAGTCTTATCAAGTCATTATAACTCTTAATATAGAAAAAATAGTTTTTAAACCTAACGCACATATCCTCTTTATTGTTTATATATAAAAATTCAATGCAGTTTAGGTGATTAATACGTGGCTGCATCTTTTCAGAGATTGTTGTTGTGTCGTTCTTAATCCTCGTATTTTGGAGTATTAAAATGTGTATTAGTATTAAATTGAATAATGTTTTAGTT